>NW_009621172.1:0-15388 GCF_000690535.1 Cariama cristata | reverse complement strand
AGAATATCCTGACAATTTAAATGGTTATTTGAAGCAGCATTTCCTTATCAGTAATATTCTGAATTGCTTCCAGTAGGAAAAGAAAATCAACTATGCTGTTGAGGTTTGCTTTCAGGTGTTTGGGCTATGCTTTTTGACTTTCAGACAGTTCAGTGAAATGCTGTTTGTTTCAAATTTAAGTTTAACAGTTACAGCAAAAGAAAAATGTTGCTACACATTTTTTTATTACTCAAAATTCATAAGAACTGCTCTTTTAATTTTTTAAATCACAATTCTAATTAAATGGGTAATTCCATTGCAGGTTTTTTTGAGGAGGAGGGAGGTTAGAAAGCAGAGGCCGGGAGAAGAGAAAAAGTTTTCACTGATACTGTTTGGAGTCTGTAGCATCCAGCACTTCACCTTCAACATCTTAAAATACGTGCAGATGATGTGTGAACTTGTTAAATTTATAGTAAAAATGTTCCACTTGATTGCTTTAATTTTTGCCTACAGTGTTTTCTCAAATGCCTTATTTAAAGTAATTTATTGTACCTGACTGCTTTATTGTACCTGACTGTATATAAAAAATGGCAAACCTACAATAGGTTTTACTTCAGTGTTGGGGAGTAGCATTTATTTTCTGGCTTCTTTATGCTATTTAAAGAAGGTGTTTTTCATCTGTTTCATCAGAAATTCATAGTCCATCCTCAACCTCTCTGGGTGACTGCAGAAGACATAGAATTGTGGCATCACAACAGATTGTAAGTTGAGCAAGTTGAGGGTAAAAATTTTTAATATGATTATTCACAGCTGTAAGAGCAGATTAAATAAAATGTTCAAGACAGTAGAGAGTTCTATTTTGAACATGAAAATCTCAGAAAACTAAAGGAGTATGGCTTCAGAAATGTGAGAACATTACATTATATGTGTTATTTTGGTATGTAGAGGAAGAGAGTTTGAATGATGATACAGGGAGAGAAGAACTATAATATTTAAACATGGAAGCTCTTTACAGTCCACTAAGAAGCCAAAAAGCATATTACTCTATTAAAATGTCTCTTGCAGGTTGTTTTTAAACCAGGGTAGATAAAAATAAATGGGACTGAAAGCAAAATGTTAATGTTGTGTACAGGCATTTTGGGGAGCATTAGGTAATTTGAGGCCTATAATGAAATACTGAATTAGTAAGTGTAATGGTGTTAGCAGCTACTTTTGTTTGAAAAGTTGTAAGTATCTGCAGAATCTGAATTTGTATGGTATTTTTCTCAGCTTGTTTAATACCGCCTTACAGAAGAAAGGTAAAGTAATACACTGTCAGGTGTTTCTTTCAGGGGAGAGGGGAGAGATGGGAAGAAAACTAATTCTTAATACATAGCATTCTTGGTAATATCTTTATTTTAATTTCTTTAGACTATGTCTGAATGTATCCAGCTCTCATTTGCTGTTTGTAGAATTGCCATTTACACGGTAAGGCAATGTTCTAACTAACTATTTTTTGTTAGTCTTAATGCCATTTGAGGGAAAAGAAGTTACTTAGGTTTTGGGATCAGAATTAAGTAATGCAGGTGGCAAAGGAGATTGGTCATATTCATTTAGGTAAACAGACTACAGCACGGTTTTGTCCTGTCAAAGTTTTACTAATACTAGGACAGAAAAAGTAAGTATTCTGCACTTTTAATTAAACAGTAAACCTTGTAAGGTGTAGGAAAATTTAGAATTCATGTGTACCAGTTGCTGAGAATTCTGGCCTAATGTAGTTGCTGAAGGGTTTGTATACATCTGCTTTTAAATATCTGTGATGTTTGAGTAATGTCATATATTAAAATATGTTATCTAAATGCACATATTGTTGTAAGCTTTGTGTGGAGCGCCTTAGTATTTTCCAAGTGCTGTTAACTTAAGACTTCCCAAACCTTAATTAAGTTATATAAAAGAAATATGAGGTTTACTTCAAACATATGTCCCAAATGTGCTAATTTGTTTTTTTTTTTCTTTTTTTGCTCCTCCCAGTTTCAGTTAATCATGAGAACAGTTACATGAATGGGGTGTTTTGTAGAAATTAGTTGTGCAAGCTCTGCTTACACACTGTATAAGACACTGTTGCTCAAATCATGCTTCAAATCCTGGAGCTTTTGAAGTGGAAGTGCTGCTTCTACTGTTAATACCTTTCAGGAGGAAGCCTGACACGTACCGCTTCCCATTTTATTAGGCTGTACAGTCAAAAGTGTAGGTGACTTTTGACCAACTGTGATGAGGACTATGTACTACCAGTAAGTCTTGAGGATGGAATTGCAAAGCTTAACAGTTGCTTTTATTCTTAGAATTTAGTTCCAAGTAGGCTTTAATATCTGCTTAAGGTTTTTTCCCATGACATATGCCTGCATTCTGTTTTTGACATCTGAAAGACTGTTTTCTAAATGGTAGAAAATAACAGATTTGGGCAATATGGACAAAATGCTCAGGGAGGATGCTGCTACTTGCAAAGTCAAAGGCATATTTTCCTGTGGACTTTCTCTCTCCAGATTCCTATGTGGTAAGAATATGCTTATCTTGAAGGATCAGAGAGGGTTACAGTATGAGGTTTTCATGGCTGCAAGGCATGTGAACCATCTGCCAGCTCTTTAGAAGGCTGTAGTAAACTGTCCAAATTAATTTGAGAGGATATCCAAGTATGAATGTGTGTGTATTGCAGAATCGTGTATAAGCAGGTATAACATAGAGCAACATAAACCCTCTGACAATAACTGGTTCTGTTTTAGTTCAAATTAGGCAAGTGTGGTGTGCATACTGCAGTGCACTGCTAAGTTGTACCTGCAGTTATAGTGATAGTTGGATAACTGATATCTCATTGTGACCTTTTGGGCAGCATAATATTTAATTTCATCAAATGTTTTAAGTTACAGAATACAAAGTGCTAGCTTCATTTATGAAAATGCTGAGAGGAACTGATTTCATTAGCTGGTGGTACTTAAGAGAGGAAAGTTAGGAGGATGATGAGTAGACTTCAGAGCATCCATAGATGCACTGTTGTGGCCACAGTGTAGAGGTAGGACATATGTCCCATGTAAAGTGCATTTGAAGGCTAAAATAGTTCTTTTAGGAAAATGCTAAGTGCCGAGAGTACTTGCCTGTAATAGGAAAGGTGAGTTTGAGGTGATCTGACTGGAGAGTGGGTTTGGACAGCTTTGGTATCAGAGTAAAGAGAGAGGCCTGCTGAAGTGAGAGCTATACAGAAATGCAGTGTGAAAGTTCCTCCCTCCGCACTGAGCCCTGCTCATGCTCAGTCTTGTAGCTCTGTCACTGGATTTGTTGCTTAGGTATGCGAGCAGTCTGGCAGCTAGCAAGTATGGTGCTCCCTACTAATGTCAAGAAGCGAAACACAAAACTCCAATTAATTTTTCCCATTTAATTAATTCCTTATATCTTGTATCACGTGCTTGCTACTGCATGCTGTTTTGCAGATTTAATAATCTTTTTTTGTTAATTGATTTATTTTTATCCAAAAGCTAAGCAGTCTGTCAAATGCCAGTCTTTACCATCACCCTGTGTTCAGTTTGTACTGTTACTTGGACACTTCTGTCTGCATGTCCTCGTTGTACAGTGCTGCAAGTATCTTGCAAAGGCTCTTAGTCCTTTGAACTACAGACATGTCAATTGTTAGTCTGTTATCAAGCTGCTTATCAGTAACGCTCTTGAGCACCCATTACTTCAGCTGTACTACTCCGTTAAATAGGCTTCCTGTTTTTCAGGCCTGTACAGATTATGACATGAAGGAAGGGTTTATATAGTTATCCATGGCAAAAGAGCGTGTGCCGCCTTCAGCTACCATGACTAAGAGGATAAAGCTTCGTTGACTTGAGCTAGGAGAAACACAGATCTTTGCAAAAGTGCAGAAAGAGATGTGATGCCCACTTTGGGGGATTAAACCAGATGAGATTACTTAGAAGTGTATACCCTTGAAGCGGGGGGAGTAGAACAGCAGAAGTGGTTAATATAAAAACTGTATAGGTATTTGTAAGGATCTGAAGCTGAAAGATGTATATCTTAAAATGAAAACATTATCATAAATGACAACTTTTGGGATTAAAAAAACCAATTAACCAACCAACCAAAATAAAACTTCATTTTCTCTGTGTTTTACACAGCTAGTACCTTCTAGCAGAAGCACCAGTCTTTTCCAGATGCATGTTTCTGCTTCTTCCACCATATTAGTGTCTGAGTAGGATGTATCAGTTGGAAGTGTGGGAACAGGCAGATACAACTACTTGAATCTGCATGACTGTGGAGATTGTAAGCCTATGACAGCTTGTAGCAAAGCTTATCATTAATTTCCTTTCTGTTTCTGATTTAATTTTCTTAACCAGCTAAACATCCTAATAAAATAATGATGGAGAGTTCAACCTACATGAACTTCAGAGGAAAAATAATCCAAAATTTGTTGTCTTTTAAGACAGTTTATATGATGGGATGTTTGCGACCTTTATAGATATTTAGAACTCCACCTCAGAAGCAGTGTACATAACTGTATGCCTACATATCTCCTCTGGAAGGTTCTCTGATACTGAGGACTAGGCTTTGAGACTTTTATATGCAAACAGTTGAGAAGAAAAATAGTAAGCTTTTTTTGAACAGGGGTAATAAGGTGTTCTTTCCTGTCCCTACTTCCTAAATGTGACTCTAGGAATAAGCAAAAAGTAGTTTTCCTATTGCTTGTTGTTTTGGATAGTAAAACAAGGATGGAACCCTCTGCAGTGGTGAGAACCATACAGAAAAACTAAGGAGACTTAGTGGAAGTGCAGTCCTTTGCTGGTATGCATTAGAAAGAAAAATACTGGAAAAGAATGTTTTCCTTTCTCAGGAAATTGGAAAGTAACAGTTTTCCTTGATTACAGAATATGGCATCAGTAAATAAACAATTAGAAAACACTAATTTAAAGACAAAACAGTAAGGATAACAAAAAGCCCTCTGTAGAACTTTCTGCTTGTCAGATGCTGGGTATGGCAAAAGTCATGCACTCTAGGAGCATTGCATCAATGTTGGCATCTTCTTCCTGAAAATGATGAGTAATAGATATTTTGGTATTAGTAGCCTCTTGGCTTGAATATATGCAGTAAGATGTGGAAATAAATGATTTATTTGTACAGTTGTACTTACTATAGTTTGTATATGGCAAGTATAGTAAATGATGCAAATGTGCTTTTAGTTCTCAGGTTTACTTTGGATTAACATTTGCTTTGTTTATAATGATAAGTTCATGTCTTGAAATGGTTTGACGGGAAACAGCTGGTGTGCTAAGGAATTTGTCTGATGTTAGAATAAAACAGAAGTAATATTTATTCATGAAGTGGTGGAGGGTGAAACTTCTCTTAAGAGAAGAGAAACCAACTGAGGTGGCAACTAAAGGCAGTCATGGAATAGGAGGTAATCATGGGAGCATGTTTGGAAAGGTTCAGGAGCCAGCCTGTAACTTTCAGTATGGAAAGCTTCCTGTGAGACTCTTCCCCTCCCTAATGTGGTTTCCCATTGGAAAATGCAAAGTTAAAGTAATAACAGATCTCATATAGCATATCCTGTCTACTCCTCCCTTTCCCATGTTGTGTCCTTGACATGAGCAGCAAAACAAAGGCACAAAAGGGCAGCAGGAAAAAAATTCTTTTATGTGCTACCCTTTGGGAAATGTGGACAATTCCATTCACAGTCACTGTTGATATTCTCTGGATAGACTGCTGGAAAGTTATACATGTTTTCAACTTCCAGTCTTAAATAAAAGGTGCTTACTGTCACCAGAGTCTTGTCAGTGACTTGCATTTGATGGCAGCATGTCCACTTTGTTGTTGCACATCTGTAATCGAGCTGCATGAACCATGCTGGTGGTGGTGTGCGTTGCTACCAACCTAAACAGGAGAAAGAGAGGCAGAGTGTTCTGATGCATGTGTTGTTCTGTACATGTGAATGTTAGATACACTATGGTTTTTTTTACTATAAGACTTTCCCTTCTACTTTTCTGAAATAAAGAAAATTGTGAATTTATTTATTTATTTTTTTCAAATGCAGCAAATAAATACAGGTGAGTGGGAAATCATGAAGCCTGGGCCAGGAATGAGGATCAGAATACAATTCTCTACCCTTTCTCCACAGAGTTCATTTGTTAAAGTAAACTGTACCCGAATTACTGAGCAGCCTCTCCTTTTTGGCCAGAGCTCACCTTACCTGCTCAGAGCTCAGCAGCTTGGCCCAACCAAGGCTTCTGTGACAGCACTACTTCCCTGAGCTGTTAACTGTTACACACTGTAGTTGCAGCCCTTTGACAACCTCTGACAGCTAGTAGTTGATTTCAGTGGGAAAGATATGGTCTGCCAAAGTAACCTGTTAATTTTTGTCAGAATGAAATGTCTGTTTGACAAACTTCCAGGCTGCAGTAGAGCTTTGTCCTGAACTAGGGACATTATGAACTCGGGTTATGTTCCTTCTGGCTCATCTCTGCTGTCCGTGGCCTCTTCCTGCTCTAGAAAACAGCAGTGGTGTTCCACGGACCATTAACTTTAGGGAGGACTAGGAAAAAAGCCCAGATCCTCATTACAAGAGACTCAGTCTTTTCTGTTCAAACAAGTTGCCGTTTGGTTTGTATTTATCAAAGCTGTGTGGTTAGTTATCCTGTACATAAACACTGTTTTGCATCTTCCCTTTGGAAGTCAGGATTCCTGATTTTCAATGTTGCTGTCTTTCCAGAAAACAGTTGTGTAATGTACTGGCAAAATGTCATGTTTTGCCTTCAGTGGCTGGTCTGCATCAAAGATAGATTACTCCTGTAGGCTCAAGTGATGCAGGGGGTGATTGTGTGAGTATGGAATTTTTTTGATGGCCTTTGCTGAGCGTCCTTTTTTTGGTACCATTTGTAAAGTAGCCTCTTCAATTATAAAAGTGAAAAATAATTATTTTAAATGAATAATAGATTTTAAATATAAATTGCAAGTACACTGCAAAGCAAAGGTATTCACAATCCTGACAGTTCCTTATGAAAAATATCACGTGCTTGAAATTTGAGCTGCTCTGTGACTGTGGACTCAAAACGATAGCAGCCAGGCCTGTTGAATTACTAAGTGGCAAGTGTACAAATTCAGCAGTTAGCTGTATTGTTTGAACTGTTGACGGAGCAAAAAGACTAGAAATGGATATTCAATGAAAGTGAATTTTTTCTTTCACATTCTGTGATCCAGAGGTTGGGACTGTACATAGCCATGAGGTTTGCAAAAAAGCAAGTTAATTTGCAAGGATTCTTGGGGTCTGGCTGGACAATTCTAAATTCTGGTGAAAGATTGCCCTATGATTATGCTAAAAGTTGCATGCACTGCTCTGTGTGTGCGTGCAATCACATCCTCTGGTTTGCACAGTTGCATAAATAAGAATCTAACAGGTGATCTGCAAGTGCAAACAGCGAGAATCAGTAATATATACCATTTGTGGTATTTGCATACATTGGTTTTAGTTGTATTTATTGTTCTGTTGTTACTCACACTCTTCCAAATATGATGTTGCTTTTGAGTAATGAATTATAGATTGTTTCTGGTTGGCCTATGTTTGCGTTTTACAGCAGCTGGACAAGCACAATATATTAGAAATTATATTTCTTGCAGATAATTACCTTTTTCACAAGATGTCATCTTACAGCAGAAGTGGGATCAGTCTGTTCATCAGGTCCTATACTTGTTCTGACACTGTGAGCTCAGAAGCTTGTCTGTGTTCCTTAGATGGATAAAAGATTGCTTTTCCCTATGAAGATGCTTGCACTGTATCCTAGGGGCATCAATGATATGTTACTATTATGATTACTATTGTAAATAGTTCTACTTTGTTTTCTGAAGACATCCTGTATTTGTTCAAGAATACATAACTTTTAAGGGAAGAGGTCATAGAAGTGCATAGTAGATAATTAAAGGAAGTGCATCAAATGCCACAAAATTTCATGTGTTACGAGTTAGCTTTTTTTGGGGGAAAAGACCCTTCCAATTCTCTCCATTAGTATGTGTCTGTCCTTGGTGTTTTTAATGTTTCTCCTCACCATAAAGTTAAAAATGTTTCCTGAGGTGTTGAACTTAGTTTTTAAAGTGGTCTGCTGAATTTCTTGCTGCTACAGCTTCTTTATAATTATAGTCTGCTGTCTTCAAGATGCTTTGTGTCCATGTGTAATTAAAGCCATAAATGCTTTTGGGAAGTCTACTCTACAGCATCCTTTAGATCCTTTTGAAGTAAATAGCCCTTTTTAGATCAGCCTTCTATTGCAATGTTTGTATTTTGATCAGTTTGATTATATTTGACACAAATCTTAAACCTATTTATATTCTGTAATATGAAGGCCTTTGAAGAGTGTCACTTAATTTTTATTGGCAAGGATTTATATAGTACAAAATTGCATTGAATTGTTCATGGGTTTATATTGCTGGGTATCATGCTGTTGCACAGTAGAAAATTACAGTGTTTTAATAGATACTGTAACTTCATACAATAGTTCCACTGGTATGAATGTGTATAAATATACATACTTATATTTCAAAAGGTGACTTTTGAGTAATTAAGTGTATTAGTATCTTAAATTCCATTCTGGGCATCAGACTTTGAGGAATTGGTAACATGTGAGAAGTGATGACAAGGATGTCTTGTGTCCTGGAAAGTGAAGGTTGGTTACAGCTATCATATGGTGTGTTGTAACCAAGACTTTGAAATTCTGTTTCTGGTACTGTCACAATTGCCTGTGTGAACGTAGCCAAATCTCTTGTACCTCCCTTTGCAGTGGTAAAGGCTTCCCAAACTTCCTACTTCAATTTCTTAGCTTTATTTAATACTATCAGTTAAAGCGCTAGACCTACCCTGTTTCACTCAACTCTTTTATCATCCTCTTTAAGAGCAAAAGAACACAAATTATTTGTTGTGCAGTTCTTTTATTAAATGTTGCATCTCAGGCCAAAATGTGACCTACCATTTTTGCTTATCTTCTTGCTCTTTGAGGAGCAGTACTCCTGTGTGCTTTCAGTATGTTTGCTTCTCGTTGAAGAGAAACACATAGTGCAGTGCACGGGCCTTCCTGAGTCCAAGTCATATGAAATACATCTGTATGTCCTTTTTGAGATAAATAGACATGGCAGAAGAGCTGAAAGACTGCACAGAGATGATTTCATTTGCAGCAGTTCTAGCTGGCCCGAGGTTGAAGAGAAATACTCTCTGACCGTTCTGTGGTAGTGTCAGTTACCTGGTTTGGGAAACATGCGTAACTCCCTCCTTGTGTTCTCAGAACAGCTGAACACCAGCCAGGTGGTGTGGTTCTGCAAGTTGAAGATTTGGTTTTTTTGATTCATTTGCTTTTAAAATTTCCTCAGTGTAATCTGCTGATGTTTGCCACTGTCTTTTCTCTTCCGTCCCACAGTTCAGTTATTCATTATTTGATGTATTTTCTACACTCCCATCCTGTTCAATGGTCCTTTAAGTGCCACATTTGTTTTCTTCACCTCTCTGATATCATTCTACTTCATCCTGGCCTTCTCTTCTAGATCAGACTTCTTGCCACTGGCAAAAATAGTTTTTTTTATTCTGTACAACTCACTTTCCTGGTACCTAGACTTGTTTCTCAAGTGTTGCTTTATTAATTTCCTCCAGTTATAGCACAGTGTTTTAACTTCTCCAGTTGTTTGTTGGAGTGAGTGGTGGTGGGGGTGGGAAGGGGTGTGTGCAGATGAAACATTTAAAAGTAAATTGTATTCTTTCCCTCAAATTCCATTAATAATGGCTTTTTTAACCACTGTTCACACTGCAGGGTAGTCAGACAACATACACTTCAACTTATGGAAGATGTTTATTTGTTCCTTGATTCTAAAACAGCATGCATTTCCAAACCATGGGAGATTTTGTTTCTCAGCCAGGCCTGTATTGTGTTAGTGTTCTGAAGATCTGCTTGCTTCATGTTGTTGCCAACTTGAATTACATGGAAGATGTTCCAGTGCATTTCTCTGGATTATATACTCTTAAGTAATAACCTCTCTATATAGGATCATACTTAGAGGCCCGACAGAGGATGATACTCCTCGTTTGATTCCTAGCATAGTCTCCACTGTGACAAGCAGACTACAGGAAGATAGGGAATGTATCAAACATGGCGGTGTGTGTGGAAGCTGCGCAAGTTCTGTGTGATGTGCGCCTTTTGTCTACGCACAGAAGACAGTGTGGGATTTGTTGTGTAGTTGAATCTGTCTACACAAAAGATCCCGGAATGATGAAGGGAAAGTGAAACGAGCCTGTAGAGTAAAACTTGACAAAGACTTTTGATTATTAACATCAAGGTTGGTATTTCAGATGTTTTTGCCTTGCAAGGATTTTGTGCTTGAATTTATTGCCTATGGAAGAGAATGAATCTACCAAAAGAAAGGCTTCCAAGAGCATGTTGGGTCATGTTGTAGGATGTTAGAGGGAAGTAACTCTTGGTTTCAGGGGTTCTAAAATGCTTTTCACTGTGACATCTCACTTGACTTCGAACAAGAAGGTAACTCTGAAAGGTATCAAGTGTGGAAATGCACACCTTGACATACCAAATTAAAAAGCAGAGGCTACAGTAGCATGAGAACCCCAAATACCAGACCTCAGCCTTGCAGGCAATAATAGCACGAGGGTCATAAAAGGTAGTTCTACATCCAAATACCCCATGAGTAAGAAAGCAAAAATGTATATAAATAAAAAAGTTGCTGTGGAATGAGTTATGTTGAGCCAGTGGAAATGTGAGGCTCGAGGACTATCAGATAATGAGCAAGAAAACCACAATAAAAGAAACTGAGGTTTTAGGTGTGTGTTCTGCTGAGTCTGTAATGTAATGTGACTTAATCTTATATAAGCTATCACTCTCTAATAATAATCTAGTGGATGGTAAATCAGCTTCAGATGGAGAATATGAATAAAGCTCTTAAGTAAGGAATCTGAATGTGTTTGAAAATGCCTGTGGAACTCTTCTTCATGCTGATTTTATTATTCTATCTGCTTATATTCCTGAGTCTTGCAGCTAGTGGCTCAACTTTTAAACTTCCTGATGAGACATAAGCTATTTTTTTTTTTCCAGCAGGGTAAACTAAGGTGTAAATTTTTTTTTTTACTTTTTTTTTTTTTTTTAAAAAAAAACTGTTTTACTGATACTCCACAGCAAGTTCTAGGCAAGATCTTGTGGTTTTGAATCATGGTGCCTTGGGTGATTGACTTCTGGGTATTTGAATTCTGACATTAGCCTTCTGCTGTTTTCACTGTTGAAATTGGAACACAATTAGAAAAAATACATTGTGACTGCAAATTTTTTATATGTTGTGATTGCAAATTTTTTTGTGAATTCTAGCATGAGATTGAGAAAAGAGGCTTGTTTTGTGTGAGTTAGGGATTTTCCCTTTTAAAATTATGTAGTATAGGAAGCTCTTTCCTGAGGAAGGAAGGTGTTAGTAATTTGCTCTATTTCTTGAATAATACTGCAAGGAATGCCATTTGGTTTCATGTTGTCACTACTCTGTCCCCTTTCTGACCTCTTTCAGGCTTTCTTTTCAAGGTTTCTTTAGGTGAGATAGGTGCACCAGGTAAGCTGACACCTTTTTTCTCTTAGCATCCGGTTGTAATTAAGAAACTTTTTTTTTTCCATAGATGTTAACTGTGATATTGTATGTGACCAGGGTTCAGGATTTCCAGCATTTATCCCCTGTTCCCTTCATTGCTAGAATATTTTTGTTAAAAAAGCTTGTGTTGTATTTCAACATATGTATTGCATGCTTACCATAACAACTGCTGCAAGGAAAGTCTTCTGCTCTTAATAAGGAAAAAGTATTCAGTGGAGAACAGAAAAAAGAGCGCATAGCAAATCTGGTGCCAAAACTTTTACTTATTTGTAAAAGTCATACATAAATTTTTGCTATTGTATACTGAGCATGTTGGACTATTGCAAGTCTTTGTGTTGCTGTTTAAGCACTGGGGACTGCTGTATTCCTTAGCTCTTAAACTGACTTCAGTAACTTTCTGATGGTTATGCCTGTGTTTTGTACTGAAAACAGATTCCTTACTTGAAGAGCAAGGTTGATTCCTTATGGAGCTTTGCAAGAGTTATTTGGGCTACCAAAGAAGGTCTTTCTGTAAATGTCTTTTCAGGGACTGTTCTGGGTTTGTCAAAGTTGAAATGCCTGCTTTTTAAAGAAGGTCTTAATTGAGAAAAGTGCTTTACAGACAGATGAATTAATGGTTTCATGTGTTGCTGATGCAAGATTTCCTGGCATGGATTGGTGAAGTATAAGAAGCCTCAGAAAAAGAGAGTCTGCCTTGATGCACAAATGATTCTGGTTTTCACGTTCACATGATAGAATCATAACAAATAGGGCTGAAAGGAGTGAGAGTCATCTAATTCATCCCTGGCTCAGAAGCAGGATGAGCTATGGCCAAACCAGCTCTGACCAGCCTAGTTCTCCAAAAAAACCCCAGCAGATTCCATAATCTCCTCTGGTAATCTCTTCCTGAGCTAGACTCTTCTACACACTGTTTTTCTAAGATGTACCCTAGATCTCCTGTTAATCTCTCTTGCTACAGTTTAAACTCTTCAAGGCCAGGTTGGATGAGGCTTTGAGCAACCTGGTCTAGTGGAAGGTGTCCCTGCCCATGGCAGGGGGGGTGGAACGAGATGATCTTTAAGGTCCCCTCCAACCAAACCATTCTATGATTTTGTGATTCTATGATTCTTTGTCTTACACAAGGCAAACATGGAGAAAAGTGTGTTCCTTTGTTGTTTGAAAATTGGTTGTCACATGCTTTTTCAGCTTTCTGTAAATTAGCAGATGGGTCATTCTGTACAGAACCCCAAAGTTACAACAAGAGTGAGAAGTTATTTGTGTGACAGGTTACAATTCAGAGACGCTGCTGTGTACCTCCCCTTTTGTTCTTTTTGCCTTATTTACTGCACTAAAACAAGGGTCAGAAGCAGCTTATTTTTTTCATGCTGAACATATTAAATTGCTTGATGAGGATCATTTACCTGGTGGGCACTTTTCTGTCAAGGATATCTGGAAAGACTCCTAGAAGATAAGCTTCACCAGTGTGTTAGCACTTGATTTTATTGGACAATAGAAACAACAGTAATATACCTGGATGTTTCTAGAACAGTGGGTGAAACCTTGAAACAGATTGCGTGTTTTTTCTTTCTTCTTTCTTAAGAGACTTATAAGCTGTGACTCTGCACCTCTTCTAGAGCAGTTGGAAAGATATGATTTTTATAGTGTCAACATTCTTTCCTCTGAAGAATAGTATACTTTGAATCAAAAAGTGTTGTAAATGCTTCCATCATTGGGTGGTATTTGGTTAACAGGGACCTTGAATTGCTATGAACTTAGACTTCAGGCATTAACTTCTTGTATTAGTTATAGACCAGTTAAGTTCAGTTTGCTGTGACCTTTTACAGAGAGAACTCATTCTATTTCTGATTTAACAATACGGAAGTTGCTATTTAAAACCTGAAAATCTGTTTATAGGGTTGAGTCAATATATGTGATTTTTATGGAATGTAATGCTGTTGCTTTCTACAACTGAAAACTGGTAAATGTGAACAAATGATAAGTTTGGTTCGCATTCTGCTTGCATGCCACCAAAGGCCAACGACTGGCTGTCTGCACTATGGCTCTTGTCAGTTGATTCAGGACAATCTATCTGGTTGGATTTATAGTCTGATAGAACTAGTTACTGTTTGGCTAAGCTTTTAGGAAGAGACATGTAGGGCTTTCAGTGAGAGTGTGTTTTGTTGTTTAAATTAGAGAGGGTGAGGTTAATTCACTTTTTATATGTAAGCATTAATATGGTTATGATGATTAAACATTAAATGATTGGTGTTAGTTCAGATGTTTCTTGCTTTATATAAAACGAATTAAATGGTTTATTGCCTAGCTGCATTTGAAGGAGTAAACAAAATACAGATTTCAAACTAATCAAGATGTCCAATTTTCTACTTAGTGTTATTTGCAAGTTTCTGTTTAGACTAATCTCCAGTCTAGAAAGTTTTTCTTCTGTCATGTTTATTTGCTTTGGAGTTTATCCAGAAGGTACTTGCTTAAGTAGTTTCTCCTGGCTTTTAGAAATCCACATTCCAGTTGAAAAAAAAATTAATTTGTTTATATTGATCTAGGTTCATAATTTGTAACAAATTCTGTATCTTGTCGGTCTGGTTTATATTCACAAAATAAATCAAGTATAATTTCTATTTTAAATTTTCAGATGCCTTCAGTAACCACAGAATGTCCACCAAAAAACAGATATCACTATCAGAATGCCAAAAAATATTGTGAAACCATGAATATCTCCAAGACACAGATTTTTACTGAAGAACAAGTAGCTGCATGTTTTGAAGGATAAGTTGAGTTAGGTTGCCCTCAAAATTCCAAATTATGGTTGGCTTCATCTTTCAGTAATGCTGTATTGTTCTCTTAGTAAAGTTGAGGGGTGGCAATCAAAAGGGTTGTTAGATGAACCAGTGAGTAAGATAAACCAGCGAATAAAATGGCCGTTTTAACACATGTGAAACAGATAGCTCTGGGATACTTAGAAGTTTAAGCATCTTTATGGTTGGACTTGATGATCTTTGAGGTCTCTTCCAACCATAATGATTCTGTGATTCTATGATCTTTTTGTTGATCTTGTTGGAAACCGTGAAGTTAATATCATGTGCAGGTTCTGAATATAATAGAAAAATTTTCAGCTACACATCATGGGTATATACAAATATAAGTGGTTTTCTAGTGAAAAATATTACATTAATTTTAGAGGTCATGCTCCAGATGTTACTTGATCTTCAGACAGTTTTCGCTTTCATAACTTAATGTTGTGTTAAAATGACATTAGATTACAAAATTGTTAACAGTTTTCTAGGCTCTCTCTTAATTTGTAGTTTAATGATGTGGTCCTACTTATCAACTTTATTTGAATTAGAAATTTTAAAATCTATTAGAAGTTTATTAGTTTTTCATGGAGGACAGTTTCTTGATTTCCCTTACCAATTTTGGATTGCCCTTGTGAGCTGAAGGGAGAAATAGCAGTACTCACAGAAGAATGTGATTTTTGATGCTGTCACTATCAAAATGGCAAAGCTGATCAGTGTCAAATCCAGCTGGTTCAGTATGTTTAAGAGACAAGAGTCTGTGCAGCTGGTTTTAGAATCTCCTGACTTTGAAATGTCTGTATACAGTCTCTGAGCAGCAGTTCCAAACTGTTTTATGTGGTGGAGTTAATGTTTGAGTGCTGCATTTTGCAGGAAAGTTAATGTTAATTCCCTTGTTTAAAACAGATTCCAACAAATAACCAGAAGTGGAATGAAGTTCAAGAGCAAAACGAAGAAGCAGCAAGTTGTTTAGGGAGAAGAAAAAAATA
>NW_009621171.1:0-457 GCF_000690535.1 Cariama cristata | reverse complement strand
GCATTTGGACTTGTTAAGTTTCATTCCACAAATCACTGTCCAGTGCTCCACTCTCCCTAGATCCCTCTGCAAGGCCTCCTGTCCGTCAAGAGAGCCCACAGCACCTCCCGGTTTGGTGTCATCAACAAACTTGCTAACGTTGCAGTCAACTCCTGCATCCAGATCGTTGACACAAATATTGAAGAGATATTAGCCTGCCTAACTGTGTCTGAATCATGTTTAACCCCTTAGAAAGGATGACCGAGGACCTCAGCCTCCCTACAGAGCAGAACAAAACCAGAAATTACCATAAGACTAGTTAAGAAACACCAGGTTAGGGTTTTATTCCCACTATAACCTGCAGCGAACCAAAAACCCCACCCTATCTCCAAGTTCTCCTCCAGGCTCCACCACTCAGAAGACACAGTGCAGTTACTTAACCAAAAGCGCCAGCCTCCCACTCGTGCGGCTTTGCCTC
>NW_009621170.1:0-4999 GCF_000690535.1 Cariama cristata | reverse complement strand
TTTTTTAATTTTTATTTTTAATAGTAACCCAAATAATTAACTTCCCGGTTTGTTTCATAGCATTGAACAAGGAATGCAGTTGCGGTCAGTTTTTCCATTTGGGAGAACCTTAATGTAGATGTATTTTATACTGAAAGGTAATAAACTGCATGTTTGTTAGTAAGTATTTTTAATGAAATGTATCAAGCTTTCCATATTTCTTAACGTGGGGGTACTCATGTGAAATTTTGACAAGTCCCTTTAAGTGGGATGGGGGGGATGAAAGAAGAGGACAGATTGTTAGAAATCTGAAGGGCTGTACGTTACTGAAGCGTCTAGCATTTGGAGGATAGTCACAGGTTTTCAGAATCCAGGTTTAATACGTACCATAGTTATTTGAATATTGTAAGTGCAGCACTGATGTGTACTGTTACAATGCGCATGCTGTGTATGAGTGCTTACGGTTTGTTAAATGGATAGACTCCAGTATGTTACCAGGTTGCCTTTAAAAGCTGCCCTTAAAAATCTGTTAGTCCCTGCTCAAAATATGTTTGTCTAGCTTTATGGAAGAATAATTGTTAACATTACTTGCCCTTCCAAAAAAACAAACCAAAAAAAAATCAACCCCCCTCCCCAGACCCCAACAAAACCAACCTCAAGCAAAAAAAGGAGAGGGGGGGGCGGAAAAAAACACCAACCCCAAACAAAACCCCAAACCAACGAGCCCTGGGGCAAGTAGAATTTTTCAGGGCTGCTTGGTGTGCTCTCTGCAGAGGTGCATGCAGTTTGTAACTGTTGTTCAAACGTGTTTTGATGATGAAGTTGAGGTGAGAATAAAGTAACCCTTGTCTTTTAGTACTTGGTATAACTTAGAAGTGGTGCGTGTTTTCACTAGAAGCTGTAGATCCAGTGGACCGGTCTGAGAATGGGTGCTGCCTATGTACGCGCTTTTTGCAGAGCACAGAAAAAGTAAACGTGGAAAAGGTGGCAAGCAAATCTAGCAACTCTGTTGATACTCCAGAAATAGGCATCTTTGCAGGAACATGTGCAAATGCAGTCTGGTAGCCATGTACATTTTCTCTGCATTTGCATCGCGAATTCTGGTTTTGTGTTGCTGTCCTGTAATTTCCCATGACAACATATGGATCCCATAAATGCAAACATGCCGAAGTGCATCTGTCTGGGTAGTTAACAGAAACCAAACATCCCGCTTTTCGGCGATTCTGCTGCTCGTCTGGCCGCGCCGTGCTGTGCCCTCCTGCGACAGCCTCTCGCTGCTCCTGTGTTCTTGTCCTTTCGTGCTCCCGGGGTGATCCTGAGTGCCCCGAAAGGGAGGAGGGCAGCGGGCGCCGGGGTCAGAGGTGCCCAGACCGCGGCCACGGCCAGGAGCAGAGGGGTTAAGCGGGGAGAGGGGAGCGTGCCCTGTGGCCCCCCACCCTCCTGGGAGCTGGGTCCAGCCCGAGCAGGCTCTGCGCTGGGGTCAAGTCCTAGGACATCTTCCCTCCCCTCCTGGTAAGGGCAGGAGATGAGGCTGGGGAGGGAAACAGCCGGACGGAGCGGGTGGCAGAGGTTTGCCCCTCGTCCCCGACGCAGCCGTCCAGAGGCTGGGGAGTGGAAGAGCTCCCATTTTTACCAGGGTGCAAAAAGAGGTGGTGAGGGGCACGTGTGTGTGTGTGAAAAGAAGGGAAGGAACAAGTGATGACTGCAGGACCAGCCAGATAAACCACTATGCAAATACAAAAATAAATCTAAGGAATTAAGGAATAATTTGTACGGTACTCGTTAGGTACGATTATGCATACATGTACATGTTTCTCCTCTAGAAAATTTACTTCCCTTAAGATTTCTTTGTTCTAGGCAAAAAGACAACCCAGTTGCTAAAATACAAGAAGGGACTACCCTTGCTTTATTTAGAAACCTTGATACAGCCTCATCTGTAATACTACGGATACCTCTTGTTTCTATATATGTATCTCTGCACATGCATGGATCGGATTTTTGGTTCAAATAGCTTTTAATGTGCTTAGTAGAGAGAAGCTCTTAGTATCAGATCTGCAGGGAAAATAAGACTGATTTTTCCCATAGGAAACTTGTTAAAGACACAGTTGAATTATTAGATTAAACCTATTTTTTTTGTCTCGCAGCATATCTGATACATTTGCACGTAGGATCGTATAGTTTCATTTATATGTTATTTCGAACAGATGGAACTAATACTAGCGCTTTAAAGGAAAGTTGTTATTTGTAAAAATGTATGCAGATTAAGAGGAACAACTTTGAAGCAAAATGTTTTTCTGAGGCAGCGCACATGGCTTTCTGGACATAACTTGCAGAAAAGATGGTTGTTACCTTTGACGTGTAAAATAGGGGTAAGCGGCTTTGGTTCCCTGGGCTCTGCAGGGAGACCAAGTCCTCCCCTAGAAATACGACTTGGCTGCGGAGCGGCTCCGGAGCAGCTCTGTCCTGAGGCAGGAGTGGGCCAGATCTGCGCAGGGCTGTGGTGAAAGCAGTAAAGCAGTTGACTACGGTGGATTTTTAGGGAGCCACAGCCACATCCCGTTGCTGGGGCACGGGGCTGGGAGCACAGCCTGGCACTGGGGGGGAACTGGGCTAAAGCTCCGAGGTGGAAGAGGCCGACTGGATGTAAGGGACTAATGTATGGATATAGGAAAAGAAAGTAAGTTCCAGGCTATCTTTTTAAATGCAGGCTTTAAAAATTGGGGGGGGTGGGGGATATGGATCCCGCTTAGAAGGAAATCTCCATAATATCATCCACTTACGTAGCTTTGTGCTTCTTGGAAATGTGTCTGAAGAATTAGAACAAAGCGCAGAAGGCCAGAGTCCTTGAAGGCGCTCCAAATGATAAAGTCTGCCATTCATTTTAAACACAGCATGCATTGTGAAAACACAGGTCAATTTGAAGGCATTTGTCAGATTTCCAGTTCCCTCTACTCCTTTGCAATGGAAATTTGCAATCAAATCCCTGTACTAGAGTTGGGATGTCTGGCTTTATCGGTTTTTATTACTTTATACTCAAAAGCATTGTCCAGGTAAGCTATATTTTCATTTAGAAAGTTTGTTTGCGTGAAGTCGCATACAAGAAGCGGGGAAGGCTGACATGAATTAGGCCGGAGCAGATGCATTTATTTAGGGGTTTGGAAAGGGGGGAAAGGGCAGACGATCAGCAGCGACTGATTGCAAAGGGCTGTCTAAGCTGCAGAAGCGATCTGATACCATTTAAAGACGCCCAGCAAGCGGCATGGAAAGGGATATTCCAGCAGCAGCGGGTTCATTGTTGGGATGCAGAAATGCAGCAGGGCTTAGAAGGAGAGGGCTGGAGAGCCGCACTGCTGAGCAATTCTAGCCAGATAACGTGAATTTCTTCTGGAGGCACATCTGTGTTGTTTAACGGGCAGGGGGCTGCCTCCTTTATGGCTGAGAGAGATGCGTGTGAGGTATGTCGTCGCGGGGGTGGGGCATATGTATTCCTCTAGAAGAAATACATACTGTAGGATTTGGGAGAGATTGGGGCTGGGGGACACGGATATTCAGAGGAATGTTTGTTCTTTTGTCTTCAATATATTTCTGGGTTTTTTTACCCAATTATTAAAAGAAACCTGTCTGTCCATTTTGTAATCACTGGACTTACTATAGCCACTGGGAGTGATGGGACATCAGTGGGCTCTTGCAGCTCTCTCGACCTCTGGCTAGGTTGCTGTAGTCAGGCTCAGTAAATACCCCTTAAGTCAACTAGCAGATTTTTAATACGAATTTCCTTTTGTTGGAGGCCTTAACACAAGCTGAGTAGTTGTGTTCGCAATGGAAATAAACATTTGGAATGCATCTATATGTTTCCTTGCTTTTTTAGAGAAATGAAGAAAAAAGTCTTGGCATTTAATTAGGACTCACTAACCTGATAAATATTGAACATCATTTCTTTGTGAGCTGTTCTCTGTGCTCAGAGTACTCCATGGATGTATTCCACAATTGCACTTGTTTAATGCCTATATCACCTCATGCCTATTGTATTTATGTTGTCATCAATGTCAGATTTTAATTAAACAATTAAATCACTGTCACAGTAATTTCCCTAGAAAACTATTTTAAATGAAAAAACCCACAATAAATGTTTGGGAACCATCTTAAAAGGAAAAAGAGGGAAGTAAGTTACAATAAAAAAAATTACGGTTCCCACAAAATTAGAAAGAAAAAAAAAATTGTTTCCAGCACTGAGAGGAATTCTGGTTTACAGGGTAGTTGCCACAAAATTCAGAGCGTGTCAATACGGTGACTAACACAACCTGGCTTGTCTTGGGGCCAGTCTGGGTCTTTCAGGCTGAGCCGGCGGCGGAGGGACCCTGGCCCAGGGCTGGCGCGGTCCTGTAGCCATCCCCCACTGTGGGCCAGGAACAAGTGACAGCATTGCAAATCTTCCGGTGCAAGTCAGGTACCAAACGCCCCTGGGAAAACAGTCCATCCGCAGCCTTCCCCTCCGAATTATTTTAGAATTAAGATGGAGATTTGCAGAAAAGCCTGCATTGAATTACTCAGTAAGTTAAGCACCAATACCAGCTGTACTTAGTATATAGTAACCACGTACTCAAAACCTAAGTTGCAAGCAGTGAGAAATCTGATCTGACATAGCATCTTTGCTACAGTCAATAACACAGTTCATCTTTACTTCTTCATAAATATATGCCCTTATTTCTCTAAAACCTGTACTTCTTTGCATGGAAAAATCACAAACACAAGATGCAAAATTCATCAGACAAGATATCTGAAAGAATCATGCTCTCAAACGTACACTCACAATATTACCTGTATTTAACATAAGCACATTTGACATTTGCAGCACAGCCTCCGATGCGAGGCACGCTTATTGAAATTCGGATTCCAGGCTGTGATTTCAGTCGGCAGCGTACCCCCGAGCTAACCCCGGTTTGCCGGCGAAGCCGCTTTGATTTGTGCCCTGGGAGGGCTGGGACGGGGCGCTGAGCGGGGGGCGCAGCGATGGCTGGGG
>NW_009621169.1:0-14365 GCF_000690535.1 Cariama cristata | reverse complement strand
CAGGGGGATCTACATACGTCCCTCTCTAAAATGATGAGCAGTGACGAGAAGGAGGGATTATGCACGGGAAAGTCATTTAGTTCAGTTTTTAGGGGAGATGGCACCGGGCCTGCAGGAGGCACGATGCAGGAGCTGCCATTCAAGGCTGTATGCAAAACCTGCAGCAAAGCCACACCGGGAGGGGCGGGGGGGTTGCAGGAGGGGTAACAACCAGGTCACCTGAATCTTTGTTCAGCAGCATTGCTGCCAACATGGTGGTTCTGGTCATGCTGTACTTACTTAATTAGCAAGGGTCCCGGTGAGTGTAGATTTGCATAATATGCCCTGGAAATTAGTCCGTTATCATCCACCACTGTGCGTTGCACATTGCTTCTGCCATGTTCAGTACTTAACAGGGTAATTGAGTGGAGATTGTCGCTTCTTTTGTTTCAACGCTAATCTGCTTTGAAGTAGCAATGCACTTACCATCTTTTCAGTACGATGAATGATTTGTACCCATTAGATGTTGATCAAACTGAAGGAATAGCTTCACCATTAATGTAGATATTGTATAAACAGCCAGGCAAAAAATCATACTTGAATAATGAAAATTCGTGTTCATAGGAGGCAGACTGCAGTATGGGAGAGGAAAAGCTATTTTGCAAGAAAAACACACAAAAAATAAATTAATCATGCAAGAGGTAAAATGATGGAAGCAATGTTTTACAAAAGAACTCACCATGCCAGCCATGAGAATGATTCAGCTGGCAGTTCCCAGCAGGTTTGAATTGTACATAGCTTCTCATTTATTACAAAAGAAGAAAAACGAATGGGATTTCACTGTAAATGTCTAGGATTTAATTTGTGTTGAGTGTTGGGTGCTAAGTCAAAAACACAAGCAGACCTGGTTTTGAAGGAAAAAAAAAAACAATGGGACAAGCAGATTCTTTCCCATGTGTGTGCACATACCTGAAAATTCGTTCCAGTTGGCAAATTAAACATTAAGACCACTCCACACCCTGTAGTGCTTAATTTTGCTGTCCCTTGTCCAGAAAATAGCTATGCACCAGCTAAGTCCCAGTTACTCTTTCAAACAAAGCTCTCCTTACAAGCAGTTCTGCATTAAGAATCCTAAATAGAAACCTTGTCATGAGGATTCATGGAAGAGAAATTGAAGTCCTTGAGGTAGAGAGATCTGAACAGGAGGTGACAAGTGGCAGCTGTACTTCATGGCTGTAGTAATGGGAAAAAACAAATTAAACCTTTTTAAAATGATAAGTTCCATTCTCTTATTTCCCTTTTATTTTCCCCCAACTTACAACTTCCCATATAACTTTCGAAACTTAGTTAATACACAGAAAATAAGTGAAATCTTTTTTGAGCTTATTCAACATAATGCATGAGAGGCTGCTTTTTAACAGGAACTTCTTAGAAGATTCTTTAAGACTTATATTCAAGAGCCTGATTTTATTCATATAAGATGGAAGAATTGAAGAGTGCCACTCTTCTCTCTTCTCATGGAAGAGAAGAGAGGTAAAAATTGTTATATGCCTTCTTTCTACCATCTGTGTTTGGACTAGTTGTGGCGGAGTACACACGCATTAGTAAGAGCTGTCATTTACAGCAAGGTTCCAGTGATACTTGTTGGCTCTGGTCTAGTATTTCAGTAGCGCATGGCTCTTTGGCAGGGTACATGTCCTTTCTGGAACCTCAAGTGCCTCTTAAAATAGAGCATGTGAAAAAGAACAGTATAAAGCTGTTGGCACTGTTGCTCCAGACCATCAGACTTACTGGAGCAGTGAATTGGGAGGGCACAATAGAAAGCATCTTCCCAAAGAACTACTGAGACGAGGCTTTTATATCCTGTGATTGTGTCCTGCTGCCTTGGCCGTCCAGAGTTCCCCATGGTTTCGCTGGAATATGAGCCTAATTACAGTCTGTTCCTGAAAATCCCATTGACAGTAAATGTGTGACAAGGTATTCACCTTACCTGTGTCCATTTGGTCACCTCTATCTATTCAGTACTGCTTTCAGAGAGTGAATATCTTGAGTGGTCCCTTAGTACTCCTAAAGCAGCTGCTTCAGATGTAAGTTGTGTTAGAAAAGTTCCATCTTCATGTAAAAATGTCATTTTAGCAATGAATTTTTAATTGTTTTGGTGGTGGTGTTTTTTCCTGAGAAACTCTTGCTTTTTCAGCTTTTACAGTGAAGCTTTCTGTTCCTGCAGGTCCCAGAGGGAACTGCAGTTATTCAGGATCTAATATTGTTTGATTTTTCAGGATCTAATGTTGTTCTCTTGGCAAGAGATGGAACTATCTTGCCAGCAATTAGAAGGTTTATAGTGGAACTAAATTGAACACAGGAGCCATGCAAATGTATTATAGGAAAGCTCCTCAGTCAGCGGATGAAATCCTGCACAAATTCTTATGCAGTCTGTGATTGTTATTGGTAAAAGCATGGAGGAAGTTGGAAATTTTGTTATGGATACCAAACACCGATTTGAGACAACTTTAGAGTATTCTCAAAGGACTACTTCCTTTTAAAAACAATTCCAGAAAGTTACTAACAGTGTTTTAAATGAGAGGAAAGATAAATAAATGTATATTGAGCATCTGGGAAGCAAAGTATTTAGTCTTTGGTCTTTAATAGCGGTGATCTTGCTGATAAAATATGCATCTGACTAGTTGTACAGACACAAGCACTTCATGATGTTAAGTTAGAGTTGATTTGATTATGGGAGTTTTGCTTGACTAACTGAGAGGGACACCAGGCAGTTCTTAAGAAGGGTTGCAAAAGCGTTTTTACTTTAATGTGCAGATACCTAAGGCATGGGCATCTCAGAAGTAAAAAGATTAATGACATGTGAGCAGCAGCAGTAAGATATGCTAACAATGATAAAAGCGTTACAAAAACTGTGAAATTACAGAACATTCACATTTTAGTAAGATCTGAGACTTCCAGGTATGTCAGTTTGAATCAGAACTTCTAATCTTGTGTCAGGTTGGTCCAGCGAGTTATACCTACGTTCAGAGCTGCCATGTTGGCTGTCTTGAAAATGTCGTTCAAGTATTTAATAGGACTTCTCTTCATTAGGTTTCTTGTTTTAAGAGCCGGTGAATGGGGTTGGGGAGGTGGGGAACAAAGGTGGTCTAGTTTTTACCACATCTGTGGCACATTTGTGACACATCTTGGATATGTAGGAAAAAGCTAAACTACCAAGCAGCTGGTTGTGACAAAAATACTAGCTCTAAAATAGAAATAGAACTGCCTATTTTAGCTTATTTGTTTCTCCAGATTAAGCATTTGATTACTTTCCATTCATTTGTCACTAGAAGTTCATTTCCACAAATACCTAACAGAGGCTCAGATAGTCCCCGCCCACTAATCCTTCCACCCTTCAAAGCAGCTATGCCAAATGCAGGGAACATGGAAGCTCTGGAATACTTTCCCAGTGATGGTCCCATTTTGAGCCATTTTCAGTAAGTATTACTGGCTCTAAAGGTCAGTGATAAATTCCTCACTCCCTGGTTTTCAGAGCTTTGACTGTAATTCATCTCAGTGTTACAGAAAAGCAGCTGGTAACGGTATTTCTGCATTAATTACATTACAGAGTACTTAATTGTAGCTAAGATCAAGCATGTGCAATCAGTCTTTTTCCCATGCTTGCAGCCTCTCCCTCTTGCCAATAAGCTCCACTTTTGTCTTGGGAGCCTGCTGCGACTTCAGACCAGATGTTTCTGCGCCAAGAGACTGAAAAAGTAACATTGCGAAATCCAGATTTAGTCAAAAGAAAAGATACAGACTTGGAAACAGCATATTGAGGGCGCATTAGTTAAAATATTTGGTTCTTCTGTGAGGACTTCAAATTCTGGTAGGATGGAAATGACTGCAAAGAGTCACATGGAGTATCGTGTGTCAGAGCAAGGATGGGAGGTCTGTGAGAAGAAGCTGCAAAACCTCTGCTGGGCTGCTTGTTGCTGCGGTGCCTGTAAGATGCCTTTCAGTTAGGCAGTAGTATGGAAGGCTGTTCCTAAAAATGAGCTTGAATGTCTTGCTCTGGACTAAAGATGCAAATAATCCATGTACGTCTTCAGTCCGCTTCTTAGGCTTAAAAGCAGAGAGAGATGGGAGGCATGTCCTTTTCAAATAGTCCTAGAAGCACACGTTCAGTATTTTACATGGAGTGGGTTTATGTTGCTGTCTCAAAGTGGTGTATGTGTAGGCTGCTGCACGGGTACTCTCACGATTCTTCAATTTTGGTGGTGTGCTTTTGCTACTGTTAAACTGATGAACTTTGATTCGAGACCTTTACCATCAAAGTACTGCAGCTCTTAACATGCTTTGCTGTTTGGCCACAAGTCTTAACTTGACCTATTGGTGTGAGGAATCTTACTGTTACTAGACTGATTTCTTGTGTTCAGCATTTTTTAATCTTTTTTTCTTTGCAAATCTAATATTCCGATGAGATGGAAGAAGGTAGGGTACTGAGAAATTAATTCAGGAATGTCTGTGTGGCTGAAATGAAATCTGGCACTCAAAAATAGAGCAACAGGGAAATGTTCAGTATTGGGAGCAGTGTAAGCTTACAGAAGACATTTTTGTAGTAGTACCAGTTGTAAGATACCCAACATGAAATCCATCTTTAATTGGCTGGTACCAATTGCTTGACAGTGTGTAGGATAAATCAAATTACTTAGTCTTGTGTGTAATAGACTGATGTCCCCGCTGCTACAAGAGCTTTATTATAGCCAGCACTGGAAAACGTACAAATGAGCTGCCCATTGACTGATAGGGCAGGGCTTGTGCCCGTGGGCCTGCCTGCTCTGTACATAAGCTACAAGGAGAGAGCTTCAGTTTTCCTGAGCACTTCAAATTAGCAGCAAATTAGCATACAGCTAAAACTTGTGAAGGAGGAAAGGAGTATGTGCAGGGTTTGGAAGGGAACTCTTACACTAGAAGCATGGTACTTATGTATCCTGGGAAACCCTCTAATCCCTATCTTCCTACCCAGAAAATAGGGTAGGCAGCTAGGTGGGATTTTACTGCTCAGTTTCCACAGATACCGTAAAGCTGTAATCTGCCAAGCATGGTCCTCTGGATCAGTTTGCTACTCCAGTTCACCATGAGGCCATGCAAACACTTGTACGAACACAGCCAGTACCTGGGCAGCTTGAGGCAGATGAGGAAATAGGGGCAGTGGTCCAACGCTACCGCCCTTTCTGGCTACCCATGCCCTCCCTCAATTGCATATCAAATTGTGGTCTAATATCCGAAGTGGAACTTATGGCAAAAGAAGAGGCCCTGCTAACACAGCCATTTTGTGCGCCATAAGCTTGCTGCGGGCACAGGAGAACAAAGTGGCTGTACTTAGGCAGCGATTATGTTGGCCTGCTGTGCAGCTGTGCATGTTAAAAGTGTATCGTGTCGAATGCAACCATTTCTGATCAATAGAATCTGTATGAGCATTAGCAGCAGGACAACTGCTAGGGCTTAAAACACTCTGTCACACGTATCTGATATGCTTTGTCAGAGTATTGTCCGAAGCTGCCTGCAGTCTAACATAGCTTCTCCACAGTGGGTGTAGATCAAGCCCTCTGGAAATGGAGTCTTACCGGTGCTGCTTGTACCAAAACTCTCTTATTCAGCTTTGTGTGCATTTACTAGGAATTGGGTCTTATATTTGTTAACAGATATGCTATTGTATGCATATTAAAATGTACAGAGAAGTATTCTAAGCTTTATAGCTGATCACCTTCATATGTTTGGGCTGCCTTGGTGTGGAACAATACTGACATTCAGTGGTTGATTATACTTGCTACTGTTGTGTGACTATCCAGGAGATTTTGGAGGGTTTTAATGTTCAGCGCTGGATAAATTCAGAACATGTTTAGTTGAAATGGATTAAAGCAATTGTATCAAGGCTCCTTTAAAAGAATGCTGTGCTCACAGTATTAAAGTTGTCTATTTTTTTTAACAAACTAAATTAGAGATTAATTTAGTCCAGGAGAGAGACAGTGGAAACACACAATAACACTTTGTAGCTTTGTTTCCTTTACCCCTCTTAAGCAAATTGGCATTCAGTTTCCAAAAGAACATCCTGTTATATACCATGTTGGCTTAGTTGGATTTTTCTGTCCACTTTTTGACTATTGGTCTTTTTGTGTCTACCACCAAAGAGAGTGTGCTCTTAGCAAGAGGTATCTAAGACCTGGCAAGGCCCCAGTGAAGATGAGCACATTGCTGTCATGCATGTGAAGGAGCAGCTGGAGTCAGGAATTTGAAAAGCTGGATCTTGGCTCCCTTCCCCCATCTGCTGACTTAGGTGGAGGGAAATAGCATCCTAACTACCTTCTTTAGTAGTACTTTTTCACCTTCTCTGGTGAGCTTTGGAAGACATACTTTTGTTTGTCAAGATCTGCAGGGCCAGACCATTTTTCAGTGTTACAAGTGTGTTGGGAGGTCAGCCTAGTACTCTGGGCAGTTTAGATTCAGACACGGCAAACCAGAACTCACTCTGGATGGAGCTAAGTGCTTATTCCAATACTTTGGAATGAGGCTTAATCATGCAGTGTTTGGACTCAATATCTCCGTGTGACTGGGCTGTTTACATGTAGATGCTTCTGTGCCATCTTCACATTTGTTTACGAGAGTCAACATTAGTGAAGGAGCAAATTTTATCTGCATTTTATGGCATGATCCTGGTCAAACATCCTAAGATTAATGAAAACTATTATATGTTTTTGGTAGATGTGTTTGGCTTCTCTTGGACCTGCAGAGTTGACGGTGGTCTTCCTGTTTCAAGGTGGACCTTTTTTTTGTCAGAGGATGGTTATGCTGCAGATTAGCCAAATAATTATATCTGTCTCTTGTAAAGGCTAAAGAGATAAACTGAAGTCTGATAGCATTTGTCTCTTCTGTAGATGTGGAGAAAATAGTTTATTCACTTCATTTGAATCAACAACTTAGTTCACTTACTATCTCGTTGAGAGTTGAAAAATAGACTGGGAATTAGCTTTAAAAAAAGGCAGATAAGCTTCTTGTCCCATGAATAAAGTGAAGGATCAGTGGCTGAGGTATGTTATTTGTAAATCTTTAAAGATGTAAGAAAAAACAATTACATCCCTTATCTGCAGTTCATACTCCTGTTTTTCATGAGCGAGTTAGTTTTTAAGTGTAAAACATTTTATGTAAACATATTTCATGTGTGTCAAGCACATTTGAGACAATTTTATTCATTAAATCAGATTTAAACTCCTAGTTTTGTGTACTTTTAATTAATTCCAACCCTTTATCCAAGTGCAGCTTGGCATAGATCATAAGTAAAAGGCTAATCAGCCAGCAAATAAGAAACACTTCTAGTGAAAAAAAAGGAAGTGAGAAGCTAAATAGCTATATCTTTAAGGTAGCACAATTCTTAATTATGTGTGTAAATGTTACGCAAACTCCTCTGCCATAGGAAACTTTATGTATAGATTACCCTTACATGTTGCCAAACATGTTTGAGTGCCAGCTCATGACAGTCAGCTTTTCTTTAAGAAATAATTACAAATACCAAATAGGGATGAAAGTGGAAATCAAGGGTGCTAGCTCCTTGCTTACATTGTGATATACATTAGTGGCTTAATCCACTGTGAAATATTTTGTGGTGGAACATTCCTCTAAATAAAGAAATGTAATTTAAAGAAAAGCGGCAAAGGAGTCTTTTTCTTAAATTCACAGTGCATGTTAGTAAAGAGTAACTGTTGTAAGAAAGGGAATCTGGGAGAAGTAGTAATGTCAATCCTTATATCCTTTTGTTTATTTTAACTGCTTTGAATGTGTTTCCAACAGAAAATGATCCACAGCCTGTTTCTTATAAACTGCTCCGGTGATATATTCTTGGAGAAGCACTGGTTTTTTGAGCCAATCTGTGTGTGATTATTTCTTTGAAGCTCAGGAGAAAGCAATCGATGTTGAGAATGTGCCTCCTGTCATCTCAACGCCACATCACTACCTCATCAGCATCTATCGGGATAAAATCTTCTTTGTGTCTGTCATACAGACAGAAGTGCCACCACTGTTTGTAATTGAATTTCTGCACCGAGTAGCAGATACTTTCCAGGTCTGTCACCATTAAATAATTTTAAAATTGAAATAATTCCAAGGGAATTTTTGTATAAACTTCTTTTAAAGAAAGGTAATAAACCCTCCTGTCGGTGACTTTCCCCTTTGCAATTTTTAAGTCAAGCACTGGTTTATAGAGTCAAAGGAAAAGAAGGTATATTTTATGTATTCATTTGAATTATAGTTACCAGTGCACATGCACTAAGCCCAAATCCTGCTTTGTAAATGCTGTCTTTTTCTGTAAGCTTTTGTACTGTTCATGTTATATAGCTGAAAAGGAGCGTGCAGTCATGAAGCACTCTGTAGGGAGGAAGGAGCTGTGAAGCGTGAGTCAGTTTCCAACCTATTTCGCAGATACGGTTAATAAAGGAACCTCTGTGAAGATTGAGCATTGCCAAAAGACAGTCTCCTTATTTTACAAGAGCTTTCTGACTGAAGATGTGTTAATGTTCACATCTGTGAAAACCTTTGGGACATACATACTAGTAAAACAGATTACATTAATTTCACTGTTCACATTGTCTTTATTGCTAATTAGATGATAAATGTAACCTTAACATATGATGCCATCAGACTATAGAAGTAGCTAGTCAGTTTAGGCACTAAAATTCCTTGATATATTGAAGAGTTTCTGTAAGCAAAAAACCCAAACTTTGTCAAAGCATTTTAACGGGAATAAAAATCCTCTCCTTTGTAATCCCTGATTTGTTTAGGATTACTTCGGTGAATGTTCTGAGACTGCAATTAAGGACAATGTAGTTATTGTGTATGAACTTCTAGAAGAAATGTTAGACAATGGCTTTCCACTGGCAACAGAATCTAACATATTGAAGGAGCTGATTAAGCCTCCCACAATTTTGCGGTCCGTTGTGAACTCCATCACAGGTATGAAAATAAATAATTTTCAGCGGTGACTGACTGCTTAAAAACAAAGCCCCATCATGCTTCATAGCTAAAAAATAATATATTGGTGTGAATCTGAGGTGAGGCGACTGTCCTGCCATTTCTCACAATTAAGAGTTGAAGAAAAGCAACTTCCTCCTTATTTGCAGTTTACATCTGGCCCCTTTGATATCCCGGTAACATTGTCTGGTCCAGCCACAGCTGCTGAAGTCCCTCAGGAGCAGCAGTTCCCAGCAGAGAGAGCACACAGGCAGGTGCTCTGGGATTGGTACACAGCTAGCCCCAGGCCTTGAATAACTGAAGGGCATTGGAGAAGGTTATGCATTTTAGAAGAAGTCGTTATAGAAAGGTATATAATAGATATCTAATAAATCTTGGCTGCCTGGGAAGAGATACATGAAGGGAAGCAAATAGCCTGTCCTCAGCCTCCTCCCTGCCCCCACCACCATCAGCATCCATCGAGTTCGGAGCTGGTTTCATGGATGTCTTGCACTGATAGAGCCGAACATCTGTCAGCTGAGCTGATGGAATCTGCTTGTCTGGCAAGCAGGTGCAAAGGAGGTACGGCATTAAGTGTCAGAGATACGCGAGATGTTCGCCTGTACATTGTGTTAGAGAAGGGTATTACGTGGGCCACAGGGCCACACAGAGGTAGTGCTCAGAGGAACTGGTCTTTGAGGTAGCATATGTGATTTAATCTTGTGAGTATAAATCTCATCAGTTTTAATTTCTAGTTTAGGGGGTTTGGTTGGGGTTTTTATTTTAAATGTGGTTTTGGGTGGTGGTAGTTACGTTTATGAAAAATACGATGTTAATGGACTAGATGCACCACTGTAAGGGAAATTAAGACTCCTGAAGCCAAGGGTTGCAGTATCAAATCCTCTTGTTTTATCTGAAGCCTTATTAGAATTCCCTAGGAGCCTAAAGCACCTGCCCGGGGCAGCCTGCATCTTGTCACTGTCAACAGCCGAGCGCTGAACAGGTTGGAAATGGCATCCTGAGAGCTCTCCCGCCTACCTGGCCTGGCAGCCCAGCCTGTGTAGAGCTGCTCCACCCTGCCAGGCTGCTGAGGGACAGGAGGCAGGGGCGCAGCAACTGCTCACCTTCAGAGATGCAGTGGGAATGAGGAAATGGTTGCAACTCCTCTCCCACATGTTGTAGCACCAAGGTGGACTTTAGAGAGGGGGTTTTCTGTGTGAGTTATTTTACTAGCTCAAAATAATGAAAACTTATGTTTTCTGCCTGCTGGGAGAAGACCTACCCAGCAGGTTGTGTAGAAACGATAACTGCTGTCTCTTGATGAAGCTGTCTCGTGCAGCAGGACATACTACCGCATTCGTTGTGCTAAAGGGCACAAGCAAGCATGAGCTGTGGCCCTGTCCTGGGACCTACTTCTAGCAGAGGGAGTTGTTTCCACTATACTGGGATTCCAACATCAGTCACCTAAGCCCCATAAGTGATAAGATTTTATTTTCGTTTTCCTTTCTAAAGAATCATCAGTATACTTTATAACTAGGTAGCTCAAGAAGCCCTTTTCTCACACTGAGTGGTACTGAGAACAGGAGCCGAGGGTGAGAGCAAGGCCGGCAAGGGCAGTGGCATCTCTGTTAAGGAGCCCAGAAGTTGAGCCAATGGGTCAGGGCAGGGATCGGGATCAGGTTATAACAGGGTCATCTATAGCTCAGTGGTTGCCAGGAAAGTCCATCATGATGAGACAGGTCAAGCCAGAAAGTCAAGTTTATGGGCCAGAGTCTGGATCGATTTGACACATGGTCAGATGTAGACGTGGCTGCAGGGTAGCTCAGTTGGGTACCAAGGGTGAGAGCCTCTGCCTAACAACAGCTCCCAAGCAAAGGGGGTGGGAGCCCTCCTTAAGGCTTCTTCCCGGTCTTTCTTCATAACAGCTCTTACCAGTGAATCAGCCCTGAAGGCAGCCGCCTAAAACTCTTAGAAGGGGGAAGTGTGCTTAAGGCCCTCACAAGGAACTGTAATGTCTTGAATTGTAGTGATGGAATCCTTTGCAGAATCTAGCCTCACATCTACTCCCACTCAAACTTACTGCTGACCTGAGCCTTGTATTTTTCTGTGCAAGATACAATCTGAAAACATGCTTAAAGTGCAGTCGTGTCACCTAATGAACGAAATTTTAGCAGGCTGTGTTCTAGTCTGCAATTCTTGAGGGCAAATCTTGCTTTGATTCTTAATTTTGGCAGCTGAAACATTCCTCTTGTTAAATTGCTGATTTTGAGTTCCTTTTCATTTTTAAGGCAGTAGTAATGTGGGTGACACACTTCCCACTGGACAGTTATCCAACATTCCTTGGCGCCGAGCAGGTGTAAAATACACAAACAATGAAGCCTATTTTGATGTCGTTGAAGAAATTGATGCAATTATAGACAAATCAGGTAGGATGCCTTACAAGCTTATTTTTGTTTGTTGAATGTGTTTACATTTAGCTGCTGATGTTTAGAGAGAATACAGTCCAATGGTTTTTTTGCATGTTTTATATACATTAATCTGTACCTTAAATAGAAATATACAATTTAAAATGATGTGCCCAAATCTGTTTCTTCAGTTCATCTTAAAATAGCAATATTCTCTAGGCTGCTTCAAGAACATCCACAAGAAATATTCTGTACTTCGATGTTTTCTGTTCATATATTGATTATCTCTTAAGAGATATAAATGGAAAAAAATACTTGAAGTTTTACATGTGATGAGAAAATTATCTTCCATTTTCCTCCTAAATGAAACAAAAGCTTTCATTAGCTTTCTTCTGGATAGCAAGTCAAAACTTGGTGCAAAATAGCTGGACAGTTTTCTTTTCCTTATATATAAACTGGAGCCAGATATTATGAAGCATAATAATACTCCTTTCTTTTCTGTAAATGAAACATGATATCTTCAAATACAAAAATCTTTAATCTGAGATTTAACTCTGAGGAGAAATCTGATAACTTTTGTGTAAATGTTGCCATGTGCCAAGAAGTAGAAAAAACTGATCCAAAAAGAAAACTGCTACGCTGTGGACAGGAGCCTGCTATTTTATTCATTATTGGGGCCATCAGTTACTGAAGCTGAAGACATGACACCATTTTGTGGTGGTATGGGGCAGGGAGCAAATCTCTGATTTCTTCATTCATTGCTGGTGTTGTAGCAGTAGTCAATGTTGTTTTGTTCCATACACCGGTTCAACAAATGCTTTGGCCACCGTTGAAGTGGATAGTCATAAATAGCTCTTTGTGCAGCTCTTATACTCTTGCCATCGTGAAACTAAAAGAAAGTGGCAGTCACAGTCAGAACACCCTGATGGCTGTGTTACTATCCTAGCTCAACAGAATTCCCAAGAGTAGTATGAGTGCTTAGTCTGAGGAGTTATAATCAAGACTATGTTTGTATTTCTGTATGTTTTTCAGGCCCAATCAGTGTCCACTCAGCGTTTAAAGTTCCTACTAAGAATCCACTGCAGTAGTCACAGCTACTCTTGTCTGCTCTGATGCCTTGGGGACTAGCAATGCAAGAATCTTTCTTCCTAACCTTCACTAGGGCTAAGTAGCAGATAACGTTGCTCCCCTAGAATACAGATGTTATCTTGTTTCACAGGGATATGGTTAACTACTTTCATCTGAAACAGGATCCCTTCTTTTCATGCAAAGTATTAACCCACAGTTTCTCCTTCCCCTTGACTAGATCAGCAACCATTTCTACATATCTTCTAAAATAACCTTTGCTTGTAGGGCTAATTAGTCCAGAGTCCTGCTCATGCCTTTCTGTCCTTGTAGGGCATTTAAGGAAATGAGCCTTTCCTGGGTAAGATGCTTGGTATTCTTGCTTTGGGGTTTTTTTTGCTATAGGTTTATTTAATGTCAAGATGAATATGTGATCTCACTGTAAACACGCCATGCTTGTGAAAGCCAAGGTTATCTGGAGCTTTATAGCACAAACTTACTGTGTTTTGATGTTGACTGTTTTGCTGTGCTTCAACTTCCCTGCACCACTACACAACCTGCTAGTTTTCTGGAGGCGGGGATGAAAGAAAGGAAGATTCAGAGCTTGCATATTCTGAAATTCTTATTTGTTCATTGCTGGCAACCAGTTCAAGCACATCCAGCACAAGTCCTGTGTAACGGCTGGCACAAGTATAATTAACTGATTTGGGACAAGCTGTTTGCTCTGGCTCATGTATTTTAGCAGGCTGCCCAGGCTACAGGTAACTGGAATGACCTTTCCTATCTGTGCTTGATGTGTTCTTGAGTGTTGTGCAAATGTCACCTGTGTCCTCTAGCTGCACTTCACAACATTTGCTAGGCCCTTGATAATAATGTTGTCTTTTTTTTTCCCACCCCGCAGGTTCTACAGTCTTTGCAGAAATCCAAGGTGTTATTGATTCGTGTATTAAGCTCTCAGGAATGCCAGATCTTTCTCTCTCTTTCATGGTATATTTAGCATATCTTTGGGAATTTTAATTGCTCAGGATTTATTTTTCTTAATGATCAGAGTTAAACAATTTTAAGAGCACAATCACTACTTCATGTGGTACACATATGAAAAATAACAAGTTTTGCATTATATTGTAGAAGTTGCTGGACTGCTCGGTAGTTGGAATGGCTTTTGTCTGTACATAAAAATATACTCACAGGAACTACTGTACCAGGTCAGACCAGAAATCCATCTAGCTCAGTAACGTGTCTCAGATAATGGCTAGGAATGGTACCTCGAGTCTAAGAACTAGGAATTGTGTAGAGTTCAGTAGCTAGTTCGAACTGCTGATACTTGATGAGATTTCACTTACCACTTTGCCACTACTTACAGAACCCACGGCTGCTGGATGACGTCAGCTTCCATCCATGTATTCGGTTCAAACGCTGGGAGTCTGAGAGAGTCCTTTCATTTATTCCTCCTGATGGGAATTTTAGACTGATCTCCTACCGTGTCAGTTCACAGAAGTACGTTCCGTTGAGATACACTGGTTTTTCAGATATACCATCTACTGCTTTCCATCTGAGTAACTGCAGATTTCTCCATGTTATGGAGGGAATTTGCATTGTTGCTAAAATGCATGTTCTTGGGTTTTGTCTCATCTGTGGCTTTGTCCCCACTAAAACAAGAAAACAGTTTTTCAGTGAGCTGCTGATACTGAGCAATCATTTTTCAGTGGGAAAAACCACACATGACAGTAATAATAGGGCTATTTGTTCCTAGTAGTTATTGTTGCTGCTGGATGCTTTGTGGCTAAGTTTATGTACATAGAGGACTCTGATCTTCATAAAAAGAATAAAGCAAAAAAGTCTAAACTGCAGATACTTGCAAACTAAGTCTGATTTGACTGGTGGCAGTTCAGAGAATTGGCTCAGTGAGATTACTTTAAAAAAACATAAAT
>NW_009621168.1:38638-51636 GCF_000690535.1 Cariama cristata | reverse complement strand
CCCTAATACAGCCCTTAATTAATATTGAAGGCAGCTACCACTTTTGAGTAGGACAGTGCCGGTCCTCAGGATATTACCCAAACACCTCAGAGATTTATAAACTTGTCAGCGTGGCCAGGGTACTCAGAAGAGAGACCAAAACCTTCAGTTTAAAAATGTTCTACACCATCATAAATTTCAACTTTATCTGCAAGTTCTTCTCACTGTGGAAGTTCACTAGTTCTGTTGTTTCACTTCTAGTAAGTACCATGTCCTAATATGGACATTTTTGCAGCATTCAGCTGAATTCTGAAGATATATGACATACCCCGGTAGTCTTTTCTCCCGTTAAAAACAATCTATTAACTCAGTCTCATGAAAGCCCGAATCATAATATCTGGTCTCTGTTTCTAACAGAGAGGGTTCAGCAAACCCTCTCTCCCCATCTCGCCAACACACAGTGCCATGATTACACAAGGCACTGCGGCAGGAGCACGGGACATCAGTGCAAACCTCCGTTCTTTTTTTGGGATGCATGCATACTTTTTAAATTTCCTAAAAGGAGAGATTATTTGGTTTTGGCCAAGCATCTGAAACCACTCACAGGCCACACACAAGTTACCGAGTAAGCAGACGACATCCTCTTCTCAAACCCTTATGGACACAAACACATTTTGAAAACATGTACTTCAACCACCTCAGCAAATTGTTTCCCCGGTGTGTTGGTGCCGGAAGCCCAGCGCCTTCCCTCCCTCCCTCCTCCTCCTCCTCCTCCTCACCCCCCGTTTGCTGGATACAGCAAGAAGGACATTAGTGCTGGACTGAACCTGCTCCAGTTCTTTTATATAGATTTAGACCGTATAATTTGATTGCAACCTCAGGCAGTTTTATTGCTCTGATTTATATGGAGCCTTGCAGGTTTGGGTTTGTTGTTGTTTTTTTTTTCTCTTCCCTTTTTTTGGTAAGAAAGCGAGATTCTTAGAAGTCCTTTCCCTGCTCCAGCCTGAGGACAAGCTGTGGGATCTTCGGGGCTTCCTGCAAGGGCTACGACAGACCTGGATGTCACCCTCCCTCTCCCCTCGCTGTAGTCTTGGAGGGGGACACACACACAGCAGGAGCTGGCTGAAGCTTCTCCTTGAGCACAACCCCCCACTGTGGCCCTCACTGCATCACAGCACTTGGCTTGTCCCGCCTGAGAGGACAGTCCAAGTGACGGCTGAGGCAATCGATTTTGTCGCTCCCCTTACCCACCGGTGTGATACTCCAATGGCAACCTCAGCGTCTCTCTCTCTCTTGCCCACTAACCCTCTCAGGAAAGTTAGCAAAAGGCTTCTTTGACCAAGCCATTGCTTTTACAATTCAAATAATGGGAAATGAAAATCCAGGCAGCTCTGCCGTGGAGCTAAGGGAGATGTGGCTGCTAGGCCAGGCATGTTGCTAGCAACCATCTGCATTCTCAGGGCACGCTAAACCTGGGATCTGTATTAGTATTCTCCAGCAGGCATCTGGTAGATATTAAATATCAGCATCCCCAGAGAACTTGTTGCCTCCTCATGCTTGACTGGGTGAATATAAGCGAGAGTCCTGCTTGTATCTGCTACCTGAAGAGCCTAGATGAAGCCTATCTGAAACATGCCAAGACCTCATATCTGTCACTACCATACCAATTTCCTGAATGAAAATCCTGCCTGTCTTTCATTTAATCTGTCCTCTGTCTCATTACATGACCAGAACATGCTGTACTAACTACAAAGACAAGTCAGTATGTGACTCAAAACCTAATTTCTGTCACTTACCTAAAGGATCACTGCCTGAATGAGCATCATGTTTTGGAATATCAATAAGAAAGTCCAACAGTAGTCCTGCCCTGTCGCTAGCATGAGAAGAGCTAATTTTGCACTGGGCCATGGGCTTAGAGAAAAGGTTCATCAGAAATTCAGTCACCTCAGCTTGGTAACCTCATCTTCACAACAAATGTGGACTTTTTTCTAGCTTCTCTACCTTTTGTCTTTTTCTGCACCCAGCCAGTTCCTTCTTATGCTTCTATGAGTGTGTAACTCTTCTGCTTAAATACTTCACAACTTTTCCCTTCACTACCAAGTTCTCCTCTTGAAGATCCCACAAAATGGTGTCTTTTGGCTCAAACTCTGCTGTTATAGTCTTGCTCCTCACATCTCTGGACAACAGCTGGTCAAAGGCCTTCCAATCTCTCTACACACGTCAGCCTTCCTCCTGCACCTCTGGTTCAGGCTACCTCCGCTGCTCTGTAAATCATCTTATCCGAGTGAAAGCTTTATCCGAGGCTTTTGACCATAATCCACCATGGTTTCCGTAAAGGACTCTAAACTTCTCTCTACCACTCTGAGACTGCTGGCACCTTGTGTCTTACCCCATCTAATAATAATTTTGCAAAACTTTGAAGCATAAACCACATCCTCCTTAGTTATGGGTTCACACAGCACTGATCAAATACTGCTGACACCATGTTTTGCCTCACTTAGGAGCGTAACAAGTGTCTAGGAAAAGTATTTCAAAATTACCTGCAGAAGTGTTACCAGAAAACTCACAAGCGACATGAGCCACCACCCACTTTACGTGCACCCAGAGGCAGATCAGGAATGCTGGGCTTGCACATCTGCACTTTTTGTGAGCATCTGGAGAAACATCATCCCTCCTTTGTGGTATCTACAACCACGGCATTCAAGGGCCAATTCCCCCTTCTGTTCTCAAACCAGGATACGTGTCTTAGTCGGCTGACATAGTCTTCAGATTCCCACTGTGTCTAAGCATGGTTTGGGCCACCAGCCCCATACCTCACGAAACACAAGGTTAAGTAAACCAAATTCAGGAGGACGTTTCTATTCTGCCCTCAGGACTTAACTACTTGAAGGTTTTGAAGTTGGAAAAGAGTAGTTTTTCATTTGGGTCACAGAAAGAAAGAATAAACTAAAACCATCTTTACAAGAGACATTGCAGATACGGGCAATGAGGAAAGGCCCTTTGGGCTGATACTTAGAGAAGCTCATTTCTATCCTCAGTCAAGTGCCACAGAGGTTAAAGACCTGCTACAACCTGCCATAAAAGGCAAAAACCACATTAATAGGAAATGTGTTCCCCTCCCCCATTCCAAATGTATTTTTTATGGGTAAACATTTCTGTATTAAGACTTACTGTCTTCAAAGATCCCTTTTATGTCCCAAAGGTAACCATTTAAGTGATCTTATAACAGCCGTTACTTATCTTTACAATGGGCAATACACATGAACTCAGTGTCTGAGACTTTCATTTTGCTATATAGTTTTTAGTAACTACATATAAATCCAGCCTGTTTCAAGTGCCAGTGACTATGTGGCCAAAAGGTAGCCTTGGATCTTATTTCAGCTGCTAAAACATTGTTTCAAGTTGAATTAAAAGCAGTACACAAATTTGCAAAACTTTTTTTTCTCCCAACCCTTTCAGTTTGCTTACAGAAGTGACGCAGCATGCACAGAGCTCAGAAAAAGAGATGCAGATGTTTTTCGCACATTCAGCCACCTCATATCTCTTTTGAGTCACTGCTCCAGCATTTGAAATACAGGACCCTGCAGTAAAAATGTTTTAAGGACATCTTTGTAACAGCACACCAAGGTTCCTCTGGAGTTTTCCAAAGGGCAAAAATTGCACCAAAAAGTATTGCCAGCTCCCCTACAGTTGATGACAGTATCAGAGTGTGCACGTGCACAGCAGGCTAATGATAGCTGAAACTAATGTCTTCTCTGAAGCTGTCATCCTACGTCAGTGATTTTCTTCTCCTTCCATCTCCTGGCCACCAGAAAACCACCTTTCCTAAGAGTCTAATTACAAAGGACTTTGCTAAAACCACTGTCTATTGCTTGGGTCACAGTGAAACCCTGAAGCTCTTCATGGTTTCTGTAAATTCATCCAGGTCTGTCCAAAACTTTGTCCAGGGACTTGAACCTCAGCAAACCTTTTGATGAACCTCACCCATACATTATGTCTGTGGGAAACCCTCTTAAACTGTGAAAATTCATTTTCTCTTGTTTCAATACAAAAGATTTACACACCTATTAACAACACAATGCTCTCCAACTGAGTTTGCCAGGTAAGACTGCCTGAAAAATTTTCTTACTCCAGGGCACAGCGTGACTTCTTGGAATACAGTCAATCTCTATGTACCCCCAAATGGTCTCTCCACTATAGATATTGAAAATACCTTCACTATAAGAACTTAGCCTTATCTTCCCTAACCTTGCAAATCTGTTTTATTGGCCCTCTTTGACAGCAGCACGTTGACATCTCAGACGTACGAACAAGGTCACCCTTGTAACACAGCGCCCGGGGCAGCAGCACCCTCTTGCAGGCAGTGGAGAGTCAGGAATGGCAACCTCTATGCGGTCTGACCTGTTAAGTGCTTCAGCATGACCAATGCCATAAACATGCTAACCAGATGCTGATGGATGGGCCTGGAGGCCCAAAGAACAACGCAAGTTCATTATATTAACTGGGGAGCAAAGGGAAGTCAAGCAGCTTTCCCAAAATCATGAAGGAAGTTTGGGGCTGGATCAGGAACTGAAACTAATTTTCTCCAGGCTCAGTTCTATGCCCTCACCATAGGGAGCCACCAAAAAATTGGGTATCTTCACACAAGCAGCCTCTGGGAGTCGGGTCAGCTTCCCACAACACATAATAATTCCTCTTGTTAAAATGCGACGTGCAAACCGATGCCTAAAGTCCTCACCTTTGTTTTTCTCTGTTTTTACTTTAAAGTGTGGCTGTAAATGCCTCGGAAAGAACATCACCAGCTCTACCTGCAAACTGATATGAACAAGATTTAGCTTAACCTCGAGCCTCGTGAAGGCGGCACTTGTGTGTATTCACACAGGTCACTGATATTCACACCAGCCAGCATGCAGAAAAGGATGACGCTTAGTTTCCCCCGTCACTGCTGATCCACCCCACAAAGAGCAGCCATAAACCAAGGTGAGCCCCAGACAGAAAAACAGAGAAGAAAAAGATCATTTTTCCCCCTCACAAAGAGAGCAAAAAAAGTCGCTTGGGGAAAATCTAAACATTTCCCAACACTTTGGACCTAGGGTCAGGAGTGCTGAGCCCTTACCACTCTCCCCAGGCTCAGACCATCTCATTAGGTACACAAGTATCTCCATTTTCTTTAAACGATTAAACGATTGTTGAAGCAGCGCACATGGGGCCAGGGGCTTACAGGAAGGTACCTCCTTTATTGGATGGTTTTCAGGAATGCTCACACACTGATCTTTTATATCAATACAACTGAAGTCATCAAAACATCTACTTTAACTGTTTACTTAAGGATGCATCTGTTGCAAGCTGTGATGTTTTTGAAAATCTGTCAGAGTCAGGAGTTGATCCATGTAAGAGAAGAGAACAGCTTTCTGGCCAAAACACCATCATTCAATCGCTGCAAATGTTGCTGTATTTTAAAACTAGATATTAGTGGCACTGAATATAAATATTTTGCTTGCAATACTCCTGTTCTTATTTACAATTTACTTACAATTGGAAGCATTTTCAATGGAATACAGTCTTCAAAATATCTGAGATTCCAGGAGAAGGAAAGAGGTATAAAAAAGGATAAAAACCCCATGGAGCTCTCTAACAAACTGTAGAAAAGGTAGAACTTATTTCAGACAAGTTTGTGTGAAATCTTTTTCGTTTGTGTTCACATGGGATCACATTTGATGTTTTTTTAATTTTTTTTCATTTTGGACTCAGTCAGCCTATGTGCCCAAACTTTTGCTCAGTTCTTTCCACTTAAGATTTGCCTGATTTCAACCTGACAGCACTTTGGGAGTCACAGAACACCCAGTGCAGGTCACTTCCAAGCACATGTAAACTCACGAGTTTAACGTAATCCTAAACCAGTTAGCATGAAGAGACTATATCCACTTGATTCCTTCAAGAGCTAAATTTACAATCTTGGCTGAGGTTTATTCTCTGTTGTTACCATTAAGATCAGTGAATTCATCCTGTCAAATGTAGAACCCACACAGAATTCGTGGGATATTGATTTGTTTTAGATTTTAAGGTTTCTGCAAGTTATATCCCACTTGGTTGTGGAAAAAATTGCCGCTCCCTAATTGTGAACCCACTGTGCTAGGTACTGGACAAAGGCACTGCCAAAACCGAGTTTAAATTCAGTAAAATCCTGCTGGTGCTACTGAACATTTTCATACCCTTATGCATTCAAAAGGAATGGTACTGACTGCTGCAATGTGATGTTCTCAAAGGAACTACATGATGCCTAGACAACTTGTGTTCAACTCTCCAGAAGGGACAGAAACAGCTCCTCTGTTTGGCAGATGGGCATGAGAATTTGAGTCATTTGACCATGATTACATGGCATATCATCGAGAGAGGAAGGACTTGCTAGGGGCTATGGTGACCCAAGGGACCTGTGAGAAGTCCTCTGTACCACCACAGATGTCCCATGTACACCACCTATGAACTTCCAAAGTCGCAGAGATAACCAGTTCTTGACATCTCTCTGAAACAGCTGAACCCACTACAGCCACTTTAGCTTTGGGAAATCATCTGTGTCCCCTGTCTGCAGAGTGGTGGCAATGACATCTCCCTGGTTTTACCAGGATGTTCATGTGTGGAAAGAAGTGCAAGAGGCTGAAGTATTCATGTACTATTAGGACTGACCAAGGTAAGAGACCCCCCCACAGGACCTGGGCTACAGAAGCCACCAGACAGCACAATTCATGTTCTCTAAAACAAAACAAAACAACACAAAATAGGGCAGTGGAACGGGTTGTGTGAAATGCCTCTGCACCTCACTCATCGCCACATGAAACCACGAAAACAGGCTGCTTGGTTTCATGGGGGCAGTTTAAGGAGGAGATGAGCAATGCCAAGTCCTGCTTTCACTCTGAGGTGTATGGATGTCTTCTCAAGGCCATGCAGAAATTCTTTCGGAAGTGCCGGGAATACAAGCCCTATTTCTTGGTGCTGGTATTGGATGCACAGCATTTCTAAGAACATTTTTCTTTGCCACTCATCTGACCCCAGGAGCAGTCCCACTGCTCCATGCAGGCAGCCGTGGAACGCTCTGCCAAACCCTATCAATTATTTAGCGTCAAAAGGAAGACTTAATCTGTGTGATAAAAGAATGGATTTTATGTAAGGCTTGTTCCCCTTAAAGTGATTTACACAACTGGCCTCTCCAGTTGCTTCCCTTAACGTAATTATTTACTTTTGCATTAATAGGCTTTCTCCACTCGGGTTATTTCTAGGAGTCTTTTGAGGCCTTCAGAATTTACTGGGTTTTTTCCTTGTCTTTTTTAGTGGGGATTTTAAATTGCCCACCTCTCTGAATGGGCTGTTAAAACACTAGTTTTGTCGATGCTGGTGTAAAGCTGGAGCAGCTCTGGGAAGCAACTCCCCCAGCTGTGTTGATACTTGGATGTTGAGTTTGCTACTGACTTGAGAAGCTGCAGGGTGGGATTTCATTTCAGAGCTGGCAGTCAGGGCTCTTGGGCTCCTCACCAGGCTATGGACTGATGAACGTGAAATGAAGAGTTTTAAAGCATTAAGCTAGTCGCACTTTGGTTCCTTGCTTTAACCCCACTCTGCAATTTTGGCCAAGTCAAGAAGACTGGGATTTGTCCACCTAAGATTAGCCACCTCAAATCAGGCATGAAGCCCTCAAGGGAACAAAGCAAGCATCTCCACAATGTGATTTACTCCACCCTAATGCAAAGGGAACCCAAACTAGACACCTAACATTTAGGCAGCCATCCTCAGACAAAACAAGTCCCATTCCTGGTCCCCCATGATTATGGCAGGCTCAAATGCCACGGTTAATGGTTAGTGTTGGGAGAATTAATTTACAAAACATGTGCAAATTCTCAGATGCTCAGGCAAAAAGCTGCCAAAAATACTAAAAATTCAAACTATGGGGACATGTTGGCAGCACAGAGGGGAAAGTCCAGGAAAGCATCATGATAAATATAATCCATTTTCACCACTGCGCTTTCTTACTTGACTATAAATGACCAACCCACAAATAGGTAAGTTTAGCATCAGCTAAAAAGGTTACATTTAGGTACTCTCCGAGAGGCACTTTACTGAAGTCTAAACTGGATCCACGGAAAAGAAGATATATCAGTACTTGCCAGAATAAACTTTTGGAGCTTACAAAATAAAAGTGGAAGCTATTATTATTACAACTACTCTTAATGATAATAATAATACACTCACAAAAGTCTTTCAGGTGGTACTTAATGGTTGGGATCACCAGTGCCAGAACCAGCCTGCGAAGAATAACTTTTTTCATTTTAAACCCATAAAAGCTTTTCAGGTCGGTGTGCAATCCTGCAATGTGGTTAGGGATGAGATTTAATTACTCTGTCTTCAAAGTACCTCAGCATCTGTAATGGGCTGACATTGTAGGAACTTTTGGTATGACTGTCTGGAGGAGCTGTATACAATCAGTGAACGGTGGCTGCTGTTATGAATCATAGAATTATTCAGGTCAGAAAAGACCCTTGAGATCATGGAGTCCAACTATAAAGCTGCTGCATCATCAAATGCTTTGGTGATATAGACTCTAACATCACCTGTAAGGGCTACACAACGTGAACCAAAAAGTCTGTAAACATTAGAGATCATCCATTTTGAGGTTGCACCTTTGCCCACAACAGAGAAACCCAGTATAGGGGTTCAGGAAAGAGGTTTCCCCCATGAGGGAAAAAACCCCAAGCGGCCAAGAAGTCAGATTCCAATCATTTTATTAAGCAAAGGGTTGCCTGACAAAAATATATTGCTGATTATTTTGAAGAAGAGACTAGAGACACTCAACATTGCAAGCCATGGATAGAGGAGAAAGGGCAGGCAGAACAAAAGCTGTGGTTTTGTGCCACAGTGTGTGGCAATCTTAACTACTAAAATTCTGTCACATGTAGCTGAAGATATAAACCCGCTGGTCCCAGAGTGCTCTCGACCATGCCCGCACAGCAGATACTGCTCATTGAACATAAAAATGGTGCAGCATGGCTTTAACTTCATCCATCTCTACATGGATCCTTCCAAACTATCGCAAAGAGCCTGTGTCAGGCAACCAGCATGATTCAAAGCTGGCAGCTAGTCACAGCCTCTATAACCTGCAACTGAGGAACAGCCTCAGCGTTGCACCAGTCTGAGCATCTGAGACCTCTGGCTGCCCAAAGGGACATGAGTGGGTACCCAAGAGAGACCTGTAGGCAATCTGGCGAGCCAGAAGGGCTATGGTAGCAAAGAAATCCACTTTAAGACCCAACAGAATTACTTTTATCTAAGACTGATGGAAATGTTCAGGGAAGAAATACAATTCTTGATTGCTATCGCTCTTACAGCAGTGTTGCAGTGAAGCCCTACTCAAGATTGGGGCCACTGAGCTATATGCAGTAGACACATGATAGAGACAGTGGCTGTGAGGAGAATTCCGCAGTCTAAATTACAGGATTTCCCCATCATTCAGTTTTAACCACTTGCCCCCTTCCCTCCTGGAGCTAACCCAGGCTTTTCTGTTAACTGCATATCTCAACGTTTTAAGTTGTATACAGCAAAGTAATACAGGGCAGGGAAGCTAAGAATGTGCTTGCACTGGTTATATTTTTTTTCCTGGAAAATGTGAACAACTGAATGAAAAACATTCTTTGGAGAAGATCCCTGCCCCTCCAGGGTGGACAGAGGAGATGACTTCATTGGGGCCTTTCTCCTTCTAATTTGTCTGAGTCTCAGGCCACACAAACTATATATTTTTTCAGTGTGCTGAGGTCTGCTGGGATGCTGGCATTTCCTCCTCCTCATTTACATGGTCTTCCCATAATCCAGCACTGAGACAAGCTGAACTGCACAAGGACTCCCTGCCAACGCCACTCGGGGCTTGCTTACAGAAGACCTCTGGAGAGCGATGGGAGGTGCTCCCTGCCCTTCTCCTCTGCCTATGAAAGGGCTGAGTGTGCTACTTCTGTTTTTTAGCCCATAAATCAAGTGACCAAACTCCATCCCAATCTCAGATCCACTGCAGAAAAGCCCCACACTCTGCCCTTACAGCACATGCAGGGCAAAGAGCTGTATTTCATCAACTGAAGCTTTAATATCAGCTGAGAGTCGTTACCTCCCGCAAAAAAAAGTGTAGCCAGAGTCTTACTGGTTCTGCAGCTTGGTTTCCCCATGTTTACACCAAATGACTTGTTGAACTTCATTATATACAAAGTATTTCCATAGATCAGAGGCAGGGAGACCTGTGCAGCTAACATAAAATAAATTACCACCCCATGATAAATGGTTCTATTAGCAATCCAGATTGTTAAACTCAGATACAACAGGATGAAGGGAGCACTGCCCCATTCATTCTCCCTGCGGCAGATACTGAGTTGTAAATAGGTTATTTTGTGTGTAAATAACACATTAAAACTCAGCATTAGCCGTGTCTTTTGATAGAGAGGAAATTGTTCCAAATAAATAATCTCGGACAGGAATGTAAAATAAGCCAGATTTAATAGTGCATGCCTGCTGCAGCCGTGTTAAACATGACTAAAATGATAAACCCCAGAATATACTAATAGTAAACTATGCTCTGACATCAAAGTAATGAGGCTGTATTTTTACCCGGCTTTAGAAATGCTAAAATTAGTCCTGACAGAGCCAGACATCAGAAAAATGTTTCAAACATAAACACCATCAATTCGGGAACTTGGTGTTTGTGTCATGCAGAGGGTGGGATGGAGAAAGAAAGGTGCATTCTGGGCCTTGTTAAAGTCGGGCAGTTAGCATTTAGGAGAATTTGTATTTAATTTTTATTACAAGATGAGAAACACATCTTCCTAAATATCTCTGCCTTTGAAAGAGTGGCTCATTTAAATTTATCCTCCAGCTACGCGCCTGGGCTTCCACATGCATGCTGGTACGGAGGATGTCGCAGTGCTAGCCCGAAGGGGACAACCCAGTCTCACTCACGCAGTGCTCTGCTCCCAAGTCTCCGACCCTACGCAGCAATATGCACTTTTGCATTCAGCAAAAGCGTTTTCTAAACATGAAGTGTTATGAGTTGCCCTTCCAGAAGTGGAGGCACTGAAAGTGAGAGGCTCTTCTGCAGATTTGACTTGTCTATAGCTCCTACATACTGTCATCAAAACCAGTTTCCACCTCTGTCACACATACACATGTGCACCTACGGAAACAGAAGAGAGGAGCTTTGACTCCTTGGCCGGCATGATTTATGGAAAAATAGAAAATTAGGAGAGACTTTCCTGGTGTCATTTCTGTGAGACCAATTTCTGAACATCTGATCAATGAGTTACTACGAAAAAATGCCACAGAAGATCTCTAAAATGGCAGCTTCAGTAGACTAAAAATAGGAGATGCAGATTGTTAGTACAAAATGACTCTTCTCCACTGACGGAATCAACAATACTGATTCTTTTTTCCTACAGCCATAACTTAATTTGTTCAAGGCTGGAAACATTTGGGACAAATATCCAAAGCAAGGGAAACGGAGATTGGATGTATTATTACCTTATAATAATATAGTCTAAATAATACTATAATAAAATAGCTATTCTTCAATTATTTAACTAATATTCAGTTTACTGCTTCAATTACCTTAATTATAAATGAAGCCTTATGAATCTATTCATTTCTACAAGAGAAAAAGAAAACCTTATGATCTGAGAAACATGCTATGTTGGCACTCCATCTGTGTGACTCAGTAGAATAAAGGAGAAGAAATGTGTTGCGAATTACATTTGTTTGGCTCTGGAGAGCAGCTTGGTGATCTGCAGCACTAGCTGAGCCTTGCTGCCACTTTCTCACATGCTAGTACAAAGAGTAAAACCTCTGCAACAAATAAAATCAAGAGTTTGTCTTGGATGAGAATAAAGACTTGTTTGTATGGCCCCAAAGCAGGGCGGGGAGCTCAGAGGCGCTCCCTTTAAAGCTGTTCCTCTCCTCAAGCTGAACATCGTAATTAATCTCTATGCCTCGTTTACTTTCTTCTGTAAGAATATGAGCATAAAAATGTATATTTCTGGTCTTTTATGAATAATTACCCTAGTTTAATAGCTCAAATATGTTATATTAGCATGAATACCACCTAAGTACAGTCTCATCACTACCCAGCCTTTTTGTTATCATCTGCTAAATCACACCTTGCAGTCAACTGATGTTAGAAGATGACTTTGTATTAATTTTTCTACTTACAAGCACATGCACCATGCTGCTCCTTTTCAGGAGCATGTATTATGTCTAGCCAGAATTCAAAGGAAAACCCTCCGAACCACAAGAGCACTTGCATCACCTTCAGAGTCCCAGGGCCGGCATCCGATCACACACTGCTCCACTGCTAGCTATTTTAGGTCATTTATGAGCACTTCTCTTCACAGCATGACATAGATTTTGCTCTTTACATCTCATTACACAATGCTTTCATCACAATTCTCCTGACATCTTCAAACAATCCTCCACTTACTTCTCCACTTCCTCTTAATAAAAGGAGAAATACTGAGCTCGTAAATCATTCTTTCCAAAGGCAAGAGCACACTGCTAGCAGGACGTATAATACTAGACGCTTAAAAACCATTCAAGTCTCTGGAGGTGCCAAATGGGCCGATGGACACTGCACCTCCAGGGCATCCTCATTTCCATCGTATCTCTGGAAATGTGGCGACTGCTTCCTCGGTGGAGGCACTGCCAAGGCAAGTGCCAAGTGGGGAGAAGGTGTTTGTTCATAACAGCACGTCTGTGGGTTTTGAATTTTAGCACATGCTTGGACTTTGTTGGCACCAATCAGCCCTTTGGATCTGCCAGTCACTGAGATGATGCCTCAACTGGGCTGCTTCAGCGGTTCCTACAGCCTGTGCTTCTTCAACAGGGATTGAAATCTGCTGGGGGATGGCAAACTCCTGTGTGTTGCTGTCTCTGCCTTTCCCCTATTTCTGCCACCTGGCAAGCCTTCCTTCCTGCCACTTTGCATAGACTCACAAGGAAGGTGGCTC
>NW_009621168.1:16952-38607 GCF_000690535.1 Cariama cristata | reverse complement strand
CAGCAGGATGAAATTGCGTCTGCCTCCAAACAACTCTGTGAAAAAGATTTTCTCATTCTTTTTAAGAAAAACATTCCTTTGGCTAACAAAAGCTACCAAAGTTTATCAAACACCTGAATTAATCTATAGATTATAATCTAGCAGCTGCTACCTTATTCTGTACATCTGAATCTTCCTGGGTCAATGTGGAAATGAAAACTGAGTAACAAATGTGTTGAAAAGGAAGGATAGATAAAGCAGATTTAAGCAATTTGGGCTGGGAATTATATTCAAAACTCAGCTAACAGAAAACACAAACTCTCCAGCCGAGCTGCGTAAGAAACAGAGGAGCCTGCAGATGAGTTGTGCTGCTCTCCTGGGGTGATGAGAAACCACCCTGCAGTGAAAGGAAGGGGAGGGGAAGGGTTCATTTTGAGGTAGACTCTGGCTAGCAATAAGGTATATTTTAATGATTTAAAAAAAAGCTGCCTGCAAAGTTTACACAGCTGGGATGTCTCTTGTCACATCCGAACTGGCGCAGCCCCTTCTAAGTTTGTCTACTTACGCCCTGTCCAGAAGGGACTCCCAGTTCCAGTCGCCAGCAAGGGCAGTGTGGTGTCTCTGCAGCGGGCACAGCCTTGCCCACAGCTGGAGCTACAGACATGAAGGGCCCTGGCACAAATTTGGAGATCCACCAGCACATGTGTGTCAGAGAGGGATGTGTTTTCTGGGGCTGTATTTTGCCTGCCATAGCAGTCAAGAGGAGGCAGGAGCAATGTGCCCACACGTCCTTCTGCACACCAGTGTTACACTCGCCAAGAACGACCCCATGCCTGTGGGTGTCCACGAGAGCTTCCCAATTGACTTCAACACCAGCAAGACCAAAATCTTACCAAAAACACTGATGGAGAAAGAAATCAGGACCTGAGCTATTTTTGACATTAACAGGAACGGCGCAAGTTGGGGGGTTTCTTTACGAACATTCTTTATGAACCTTATGGACAATCCCAACTTCCTCCCTAACCGTGAAATCCCAGCAGCAATGACTGAAGACGGTAGTGTCTGTTTAGCTCATTTACAAGATCACAGCTGGCACACAAAACTCCTTCCTGACCACGATAACAGGGTACTCCCCAGCTCCAGCCATCCTTGCCAGCCACCCTTTAATTCCTCTGTGCAGGAGCAGCAGGCGCTGTGCTGCCTACACCACGCGGCATCAGTCGGCTGTAATGGGATGCCTCAAGTCTCCGATGGTCACCTCTTGCCACCCATCCTCTCCCTCACCCCAGCCCAGTTGACTGGGAGTAGCGGTAACTCCTCACAGTGCAGTGACATTGGGACACCACGCAGTGACACAGCTTCCCACTCCTGTGACCTCCGACGGCCAACAACCCCAATAAACTCAGCATGTTCACAGGAGGACAGATGCTACCATACTTATTAAATTCTTACAGTCTAATGAAAAACACCCCTGCTGCTTTCAAATTGTGGAAAACATAAAGTACCTCCTTGTGCCACTGCTGCTCCTGCAGCTGCTAAAGGAGTGGGTTTCTTCCCCGTCTCCGTAAAGCCATTCCCCTCCAGAACTGCACCTTTCCCTTCTTTTTTCCCAGAAGCAGTTGAAGCAGAAGTTTCCATCTTAGGCGTGCATCTTCCAGCTCAGCAACCCTACAGGACATAAAACAAAACCAGATTCTGGTCACCACTCACAAAACAGGTAAAATCAGCTCCATGAGGAAGCGGTCGATGGTTTGGCAGAGTTCAAAAGTAAACGACAACTAGCAAAGACTTCCCAGATTTCTAACTCTAGTGGTGCAGCCAGTACAGCAGTCACGGGCAAAAAGGGCACAACCCTGCAAAGGGATGGGTTTTCTCACATCCCGCTGGCAGCTGAAGACCTAAAAGTATCAGGACCAAAATACACTTTTTTCCCCATTTAAAGTAGGGCTATATAAAAAAGGTCCTAAGGGCTTTCCAGGATTAAAGGACGAGTAAGACGCAAAAATTTAGCATGCATACAACAACATCATCCTATGCATGAACTAGCCCATCATAACAAAAAACTGAGTCAGCTAAAAACTTCCAATAAAAATACAGATAAAAATACATTTAAGGTGGGTTGTTGGTTTCTTTCTTTTTTTTTCCTTTTCCCCAGTTGGTGTTTATTCTGCATACTGGCCCTGACCAGAACATTTCAACAGTGCTTATGAATAAGCCACAGTAGGTCTACCAGTGCCCATCCAGCTCTCACTGGTGAGGAGTTACATCCACTGATTCCTCTCTCTCCCAAGCAAGTTCTTCTGTCCTGACCGATCGCATCTGAAAATCAGCTACAGCTTTACCGCCATTACAAATGATGAATTAAGAGCCAGAGAAAGCTCCATGAAACAAGAAGATATCAAAGCACAAATAACCTGTTGGGTTTTTTTTAAACTTAGGTCCATGAAAAATAACAGCTCCTGAACTTTTTGTTAGCTTAATCATTTGTTCTGCATGACTCAAACTTAACTTCTCCCCTGAAAGCAAACATATGGGTATCCCAAATTTAATGTAAAATGGGGCTTCTCTTAAATAAGGAAGCATGCTTCATTTCTGACTGCAAATACTTTTGTTCACTCCGTTTTAACTTGTTTTATTTCAAATATCTCCACGTGACTCCTGTTTTCACATAACCCACGGTTACCTGGCACTACTGGCCTCAGGCTGGTCTTGGGAAAACCCACTGCTAATTCCTCCTTTCCTTTCTAATTTTAATGCAGATCTGCAATTTTTCACATGCAAATTTTCAGATGCAAATTTTTCAGCTCCTGAGATACTCTGGAGCACACTGGCTGTTTACCTTACTGGAATTAATGGGATCAGCCAAAAAATGTGTGGGAAACCAGAAAACTTTTTTTTGTGCGCAGGTAGTTTTACTGCCATTGTGCCAGCTCAAACTTCCCACCCTTCACTCTGGAAGATTAACTGACTCCTGAACATCTTGGATTAAAAAATTAACTCTCATAAAAACTTTAAAGCACAGAAAGATTTCAGGAACTCCTATGTGTGATCTGTAGCTTTTACCCTTTAGCAGTTCATGTCCCTGGCATAAGCACTTCTTTTTGTGATTTTTTTTTTTTTAACCCCTCTTGCTATTTTGCTCATTTTCCAGCAGTTTTTGTGCTGTAACTTCAGGACAGACAAGCAGGAAAGTGAAGACCTTCTTTCCCCAATACACGACGAGCTCCATGGCTCAGCACAGCCGGCACATAGCCCCATGCTTGCAGGCTCCCTCGCACACGTTGTTGGAGAGCCTTTGTATTGCACCACTGTTCAAGACAGGCTGTCATAAACCACTTCCTCCGCTGAGCTTCTTTAAAATTTTCCTATAGAGACACCCTTGCTGGTACCCCAGAGGGACCTGATGCGTGGTGGATGTCATCCTCCAGCATCGTCACCACTGCCTGCGCTCCAGCAGGATGGTGGCCCACCAAGCGGCTGTGTGCTGCAGCCCAGGCAGCTTATCCTGGGAGCCGTCAGGCATGACTTGCATTAATGGGACAACTAAGTGATGGATCACGATTTGCAGCTGTGAACAGTGAAGCTTGTATTGGAAATGACAGGACCCACAGTTACAGGTTTTGCTGATGACACAAGGCTCCAGTGAATACCAAAGTGGCCCCTTGAGGTCCTGCCCTGGCATGTGCTGGGCTTGATAGCAAAGATGGGATGGGTTCCTGGGTACCAGGACTTTACAGCGGTTTAATCAAGAGTCAGGTTAGGTTACAGACCAGGTATGAAATAAATACACTCCAACTGGAGGAGTATTTGACCTAGGTCTGAGAGCCTGGGCTTCTGTTCGTTAAGCAAATAAACTTCAGAGGCTATATTACTAGCCCCCAACCTGTTTCTGCTTAGTCCCTCCTTTCAAGGCTTTGCACTTTTGTTTGAAACCAGATGCTCACCCTCCTCGGTTACTCTGACCCTTGGGGCAGCCTCATGCGTGAGGGAGCTTGCTCTGGGGGGCTGCAGGCTGTGGAGCACAGCAGCCAGGGGAAAAAAAAAAAACAACCAAGAGTATTAGAAATTGTTCTCCTGTGAAACATGCAGGTTAGAGTTGTGCTTTTTTTCCAGAGAGGTGCCTGAAGTGACATCTCTAAATCCATGCCACAGACACCTCAGTAGGGACCCAGTTTTTCAGATGTGTCATTTATCCAACCGGAATTTGACAAGCGATCAGGCCTGTATTTGAAAGTCTGGCCTTTGTAGCTGTATGCTCTCTTTTCAGATGAATTATTAATTTAAAAAACAAAACAAAAACAACAAAACACAAGTGATTCTAATAAATGGTTGTATTAAACAGATAAATCCTTCTTAAATATTGGATTGGAAGGAAAAAAAATGCAACTAATCTTACAGGATTTAGGGTAATAAGTATGTAATTATTTTTGTGTCGTTAAGGTGCTTGGGGCAGAGCACGCTGGATGCAAGGCTCCGAGCTTTTTCCCAAGTCAGCAGAGACCAAAAGCCATTCTTCCACGGCCACCCACAACCAGAGCTGACTGTCTCAGCCCAGGAGGACACAAGCATCCTCCCCAGCTGGATCTTGCCCTGCTCAGCACCTCCACCCACAGACTGGGACAGAAAACAGGGAGGGAAGGAGCATCAGTACTGATTTCTTGTCCCACCTCCTGAGGTTTCATGGACAATGGCCAACGGTCGGTGACCAGCACACTCCCCCGCTGAGCTTTGGTGTGGTGGGTGACTGGGACACAGTGCTGGAGCTCTGGAGATTTAGGTTCCCATCTTGGCTCTGCTACAGTCTCCTCTGTGTCCCAGGCAAAAAGCTTAACCTCTCTCGCAGCCCGTTTCCACAGCCATAAAATAGGAAATAGTACTTTGCCCTATTTGCAGAGTGCTTTGAGATCCTCAGAGGCATACGGCTATGGAAGTATTTTTATTGCCAGTATAAGAAGATATATTGATGGAGGCAGTCAATCCACGCCATCCAGGAGCACAACATTCATTTTTTTAAGCAATACATAGTTTGCTTTCTGTTCAATGCTAAACTTTTTCCACTGCTCTGTACCACACAGAATTTATAAATTCAATGACAGATTAATCTTAGCAGCGAGACATTTGGCATGAAAAAGGGTTTCACAGGGAGCCTGCTTTTTCCTGTAAAGAGCATGCATTTAGGAATGACTATACGGAGAAAGACCCTGTGCACTTATTCAAGCACAAGTCTCTGCCCTCCGTCATTACTCAGAATTAGAAACCAAGAATGGATTACTCAGATTGTTCCTAAGGTTTGTAGCTCTCTCTGCAGGAGGAGCATTGGGTAATTGATTTTGACACTAATACCAGCACTATTCATATGCCCTGTAATATAATTCTGCAGCTACACTAAAAAGACAGCCATCTGAGATCTGAACAAGGAAAGTGCTATATGATTTGCCCTAGACAACCCCAGCTATTTTAACAGCTGCGTTGTATATTAAAAGGGAGAAATCCCAACAGAATTAAAAACAACAAAGTCACATTTGCCTTTGAGGGAAAACAAGAAGCCGTAAACTTTCCTAATAAAACAATCCCTCCTGCTAAGTGCTCAAGGAATGGTCGAAAGTGCTGTCCCAAGATGCCTGTCTTTTTTGGAGGGTATCAGCCTGAGCGGGACTGCCAACAATGTTGGGACTAAACAGATACTCATCAGTTGTATCCCCTGCGCATCCTTTTCTTGAAAAGGCATTATTTCCTTCTTTGGGATTTTTCTTTCATCAGGAAGCCCCCTTCTCCTCCCCCAGACAGAGCAGAAAATATAGATTTCTGCCCCCCAAGATTTTCTGTGAAATATGAAACTAATTTTGGCCACCTCCCCTCAAAGACTAAGTAGCAGGACGGGAGCAAGACTCTCTGGCAGAGGGCAGGTGCCACCGGTGATGTTGTAACACAGGTCCAGTCCTCCAGAAGCCACCACAGTCACTGAATGCCACCTTCATGCCTGGTAGCCCCACAGGGCATCAGGAAGGGGTTTCCAAAGGAGGCTTCCAGCAGCCATTCTGCTTTTGTGAATATTTTGGACTTTCTCAGACCAATGTCTACCCTTTCCTTCATTTTAAGCCCATCTCTACCTGAGCTCCTCACACACAGCCCCAGCAGTGCCAGCGAGGTGCCATCACCCCCAATGGGACACAATGGAGGTGCGTTGGCTGCTGACACCAGCACCACCTCCACCGCAGCACTGCCAGCCCGAAGGCCCACTGGTGCTGGCTCCTGGTGTGACCCGTGGGAGCTGGGATAACCCTGGGCAGCTTTTGCACAGCTCTCGCCAGGTTTGTTCTCATGCACCCGCAGGGCTATACTTTATCTGTTCTGCCACGTTGCCCCCCTGCGTAGGTACAATACCACATTTGATAACTAAAACAGCACGCCAGGAAAAGCTAAGATAAACAAAGAGATACTCCTACCATCTCTTCTTTTGCAGTGGACTGTGTCACACAGCTAAAGCCTTCTGAATACATGATCTGCTTATGAAATTCAGTGTGAGCCAACTGTTTTGAACATTGGCTTAATACAGTGGCTGCTGTGATCCTTTTCAGTCTCCCAGGGTTTGAGCCAAATTATGTTCTCAATTACACGGAAGTAGCAGCAGTTAACCCGGTGAAGTCATAGGCTCTATACCACAGCAAAACTTGACCCCTCTATTTTCTTTTATATCAGCAACAGCTTCAAATTACTAAAGTAAGTTTTTTCTATACAGATGCCACTACTAAATGTTGGGACGATCCAAACAGGCTGTCTGCTGCTGAAGGATCTACAAGTGTTTACAGAATATCAATCTCGGGTAAAAGCAGCATAAATATTAGTTCAGAATTAATCACTTTTGGAGTCCTCCTGACACAAGGTTTCCCATCCTGACATTTCTTAGGAATGGTCTGCTTGGGCCAGTCCTACAGGGCTGATTTCACATGGAAGTTAGAGTCGTATGCTGGGATGTGTGTGTGTCGGGTAGTAGTTGTCTGTCTGGAGGCCCCTGCTGCCCCTTCCAAGACTTGGGGGGGGGGGGGGTCCCTACCAGCTTCTAGGAGACATTATATGGGGAGGGAGGAAAGGAAACGGAGACAACCTCATGCTGACAGAAGTGGTGTTAGGAGGACACAGAGCTGCTCAGGACTTCTTCCATTTTTCTACCACCTTCCCCAACTCCTACTTAGAGAAGAGCAACACTGGGCTGCCGAAGGGAGGGAGGAGGGAGTTGTGCTGGCTTTCAGCAACGAGGATAGAAAGACATAGAAGTTGTGCCCACCCACCCTAAGTGTAAGGTTAAATTGCTAAGAAAGCTGGGCATTCATAAGGCTTCACCAAACAGCTCCAGCCCATGGCAAAAGTTGCATCAGTAAAAAAAAAAAAAAGGGGGGGAAGGGAGAAAAAAAAAAACCAGGAGAGTTGGCAACACTGCAATAGTTATACTGGTTCTGGAATGTACAAAGGCTGAAATCAGAGACTTAGCATCTTTTGAACTTCAAAAACAACAAGTCTCTTCAAATCACTCTGTTAATTGGCTTTAAATTAGAGTTCTAAATTTAATGAAGAAATCTTTCACGTACGGCATGAAATGGATACGCTTCTAGATTAACTTCCTGATCAACACCATCTGCCATTTCCATACGGCAACAACAAACCAAAAGCATGAGGAAGAAGCCACCCTTGCCTTACTGTGAGGGGTCAAAGTGCACACAGGACTGCCTGGTGCTTGGCAGCTTTTCTCTGTAATGTGGTAACTTCAGAACATCACCATCAACCAGCTCGAGAAGATCTGGGGATATTCCAGGCACCAATGGGCACAACTCTGCCCAGGGAGGTAAAGAGAGGAGGCAAATTATGGAAAAAATGCTTGATGGGAAGGAGGCATGGGGGAAAAGGCAACGTTTGCAGTGATGATTGGTTGGACGTGGAAAGAGCAGGGGTTTCCAGTAGATGGAGAAGAGCCTGGAAGACAGAGAAGAAATAAGAGGAAAGTGGGGTGACGTTACAGACTAGAGTAGGTGAGACCTTACTGAAGAATATGAGTGAATGGAAGTACAGGCACAAGTCAGGCAACAGCAAATCCTGTGGAGACAGAAAGAGAGTAGCCTGGGAAAGAGGAAGAAAGAGGCTGCAGACAGACCTGGTACCATAGGAGATGGAGATACATAGTCCTGCTGGGGCAGGGGAAAGCAGGGCATAATGTCTAACATGGCAGGGACAGGGTGGGGAGGCATGGCATAGAGCAAAGAGAGACAAAAACCATTCAGGGATCTTTAAGGAAAGCAAAATAGAGAGGTGCAAGGGTCTCTGATGGAATAAATATGCCCTGCAAATAGCTTCCAGGAATGCAACCCTTCAGCATGCTCCATCGCTCTTTGTAGCTGTAGTACCTACGCAGAAGAGTACAATCCCCTGCTTCATATGGTGCCAGGCACAAGACAGGAAACAATGTCAAATACACCTCAGTTACATGTGTTACACTGACCACAGTGGCCTTCCACTTATATCAAACAAGGCCACTGGAGTTAGTGGCAGCGATCAGAAATTATCATCACATGCAAGGTCTTTAAGTATTCAGCTACCTGCTCCAGAACTAGCATTCACCAGCTGGATGCTCCTTGGAGACTTTCCGTCAAGGATCAGACATTACCAGGCCCAGGACAACAAGGGTGCCATGCTGGTGTCTGCAGATGGGCACCCAGCACCCAGAGTCCCTTGGTCCTGGGCAGGGCTGTCAGATGTGGCACAGGACCTACAGGAGACATGTGTCCTTCAGGAATGTCAACCAGAGGTCAGGCTGTCCTAGGATGCTCCATTGCACCAGATGAGAACACTGAGGCCACTGAATTGAAACGTAAATGTTTTTTTCCTTTCTAAAGCCATTTACTTTCTGAGCTGTGGTTACTGGAAAGGAGATGATATTGAAAAAAGGAACTCACGTTTCACCTGCTCTTTGGGTTTAGCCTGCTGTTCATATTTTTCATGAACACTAATGTCACTTCAATGTTGCGGCTTCCTTACAAATAAGACCAATTTATAAAATATCAGATAAATTTGAATCGTTTCCCCACTTCAAGTATATTTTCAAGTTGCCAACCTTAAAGCCTTGAACAGAAATTATCTTTCAGATGCTGGGTTATAAACAAAACATACGAGCAGACATAAAAGCTCAAAGCTAGACACAGATTCGGCATTGGTCCATGCTGAGACATGCAGGCTGGGGTACATGACTTTCCCTCCTCTCTATCAGAAGTTATCTTTGTTTCTTACTTTGGAAGAACTGAGAAGATGGAAGAGTGGGAGCTGGAGGGAAGAGCCTTTTGTGGTGGAACAGGAAAACAAAGTCATGCTTGTACTTTTACAAAGCCAATCCTACGTGTCTTATCATGAGAAAATTTTTACTATGCGAATTCCAACATGCGAAAAAACGTCAAAGAAGATAATCAAGACACTCCTGCATTCAGCCTCTGTGTTAATATACTGCAAAAACATGGAAGGATGCCACCAGGTAAACAAAAACTGATCAAAAGTGATGTGTCACCATTATAACTGGTCCATGAATCTTCACTTGGGTTTTGTTTGTTTGTTTGTTTTTGTTGTAAGGGTGAGAGAACTTTGGCAAAAGAATTGCCTTTGTTTTTCTGATGTGAATCCAAAGATGTTTTCAATTTCCTGCTATAGAGTTTTCTGGGGTTTTTTTCCAAAAAGAAAAAAAATAAAAATATTACCTGTATGTGCGCACAGGTATCTAATGAAAAAGTATTGGTTTTATTTTAGCAAACTATTGCACACCACAATAGGAAAAAAAAAAAGAAATTAAGAAACAAAAAAAACTCCTTCATCAAGTTTACATGCTCCAACAAGAGCAGAAACTGTTAATAACTAACATGTCAGATACAACATCTGTGGTGCTTGGCAGATATGCCAGGGTGGGTAACAGCTATACACAGACTGTATTAAGACCAGGGTGGAGGACCAGCAGTTAAACTGTTTACAACAAAATTAGACACTAATTCCAAATCAGTAATAATTAACCTATTGACTTTTCAGCACATTTATGTATAAAAGATACTAAGAAAGTAAATTGCACATACTACAAGTGGCGCAGAAACTCTGACACTAAACAGAGATGTTCACGCAGGTTCCACAGAGTGGGTAAGGGTCAATGCAGGAGATTTGGCCAAAAGGAAAAAAGCTGCCTTGAAAACAGATTCGGGTGAGCTTTTGAGAAGGTGGAAGTGAATGGTTTTTTTTTGGTTGGTGGTGACTGAAGGAGAATCCTCTTAGGGTTTTACTTCCGTGCTGCAGTAGTTTGGTCACTTTCAACTCTGATGAATGAAACCCCAAATACAAACCACATGCAGTGAAGTTTAATGAGTTTGCTTTATGTATGGGTGGGATGAGTAATATTGTCTTGTAGTGACTAGTCCATCCAGATGACACTGAACAGGCTCCAAAGCTTGGATAAGAAAACCCTCATTTGGCATAAGGAAGGAAAACCTTTATTTTGAGGAATGAAAGATGAAGGACTACATCCTTGCAAAAATCCTTATAGCAACTGGGTTTTTTCAGAACATGTTTCATTACAAAATTTTGGGTTTTCTTAAACATTCCAGCTCACTTCATCAGCCTATTGAATCCTCGCTCTGGAGGCACATGTGTGAGTATGTAGAAGAGAGAAGCCTGGGAAGGAAACAAGAATGTAATTAAAAACAAAAAAGCAACACTTCTTTTGGCTCATTTTCCTCAGCTGAACACATACACCACACAAGCTGCTATTCCACACTGGGTAGAAACACATACTGTCTTTATAAGACTACAGTTGCCAGCTGAAGGCAGGATGCAGACCACATAAAATGCTTGGCAGATCATAAACAGGAGAATGGAAAAAAATTCATCCAGATGGGAATGAAGAGAGTTTCTGACAGGATCATAGAGTATTTGGAGTTGGAAGGGACCTATGGAGGTCATTGAGTCCAGCCTCATGCTCACAAGTAACAGAGCATGTGCAAACCCCAAAACTGTTGAAATATCTGACAGTCAACATAGTAGGAGAGGACAGAACTAATTGGGATGTACCCCTGAATAGCAACGCAGCCTACTCTGCAAGGACACAAGAACACCAGTGAAGAAAGATTCAAGAAGGACCAAGACCCCTTGCAATGAACTTTATATGAAGGAGAATTAAATTAGTACTCTGAACAGTGCTTATTTCTGCAAGCTGAGACTCAAGTTACAGGGGTATATATAATTCCAAAAATTAACCATCAGGTAAGCAGCGAAAGGCAGAGCCCGTCAGTTTTCAGCAGCGCAGGTCCATCTTCTACAGAGAAAAGAGACTGTACAATGTGGCTGGCTGTCATTTCAGTGGAAGGGAATAAGTCTTTCAGGAGACAGGCTAAAGTATTCAGGAGGGTATTAAGCTAATGACAAAAGACAAGGGTGAAAATGAGCACTCATTTAGCCAGAAATCAAGATGTCAAGATTAAAATTAATCAAGGTACCAAGGGACTCAAAGAGAAGAGATTCCTTAATTGTGTAGACTCTAACACTGTGAACCCAAGTAATAAACAAGAAGTGGAATAGCTCTTTTAATATACAAATTAGTCCTGACTGGTATTACTGAATCTGGTGGAAACATTCATATGATTGGAGAGCTACAATCATTTTGCATATCAGTGATGGGAAACTGTAAATACAGAGTCATGAAGTTTGTCAGTGACAAATGACTGCAGACACGGTAAATAAAGATGATTGCTTTGTACCAGTGACCTGCTCTCTATCCCTAGATGGACTAGATACAAAGATTATATATTTTAAAGCAAGCACATACAAGGCCACACATTTGGAAAACAACTGATTAAAATGAAGACTCTGTTTTCGGAAACACTGACTGGAGGCGACTTGAAGTTTATGGCGGGCAAACAGTGGCTGAGAAGTTCTGTGGAGGTGTCATTATCCAGACAACTAAGGCAGAATGTGTTTGTCTACACAGAATTTGGGAGGTTATAACATCTCTCTGTCTAACCCTGAATTGACTGCGAATGGAACACTACACCCAGCTCTGGTGTCCGCAATTCAAGCGGAAGGATGAAAATTGCAAAGGTTCCAGTGCTATCTAAGAGAAAAATGAAAGAGAGCTCAGAAGAGAGGCACTTGCAGGATGACTCGATCAGCAATATTAATACATATATAATCAACAAAAAATTGATAATAGATGCTTTTTGACCCAGAGGTAAGGGACTTCACAAGAATCTATGGCTAAACTGATTACAGTTACCTAATACCAGTTACAAAGACTAAGAGCTAGAAGTTAAACTAGAGAAATTCTGATTAGAAACAAGGCTCCCAGTTTCAACAGAGAAAAACACTGGATTCAGGCTGGTGACTGACTCTCTAGCACTACAGAACTGACATTTTGTTCAGATATTTTTTCCAGATTTGCTGTAGTCTAAGACATTACTGGACATGGATGGATTTAAGTACAGGAAAGTCCCCTGATGGTGTTATACAGAAAGTTAGACTAGATCAGCACCTTGATCCTCTGTGGTCTTATGCACCTATATATGACTGTTCTAAATGGTTGATTTGCTATACCTTCACAGATCAATACATCTGCATTTATAACAATTGAATCTTACCATGCCTGTCTCTGCTGATAAACGAAACTAACTTTTACCTTCCAACTTCTCTATTTTTTTCTTTTGTGATAAGGACTCGGTAAGACTCAAGTAATAAACACCTCCCAGAACACTGATAAACTCTAAGGTGTTTATGTCCTGCCAATGGCAATGTTGCCGAGTATACATTCCTTTACTATGTAGTTATGTCTACTTTATCCAAGTATTTTGATGACTGAGACAGATATAAAACTGTTCACCAACGGAATATCATGCAATTTTTACTTAGTAACCTACAAGAACTGACTTGGTTTCTTGGTCTGGCAAATAGCTGCCAGCATCAAAAAAAGGGCAAGAAATAACATTGTACTTTATTTCATTCTCTTGTCACAAAAGCTAAGGGAAAAACCTCCCTTCTCAATCCCAGCAGTGGTGTCTCCACAGCCTACAGAAGACTGGAAATACGAGGAGGTCTCATCCTCCGCTGCCTTGCAGTATCCGTTTCACATACAAAACAAGCTGGGCTGACATGCCAGCACATCTCATGTCCACAAAACTTACTGGAACAAAACCCAGGCTAGCAGTAAACTTTTAGCAAATGTCAGCAGGTTGCTATGGCTCAGAGGAATGGTTTAGGAACCATGTTGTGTGTATGTAACTGGGCAGTTGAAGCAAGTACAGCAGAAGATCTGTGTTTGGTGGTAACCAGGCCAGGGGCTGAGTGCTGGAAACCACCTTCACTCTTGTTGGGTCCCCACAGCTATTCAGAGGCTATACCAGACTTTGAGGCATGGCCACTGCCATGGCCGCTAGACATCACACACAAAAAAAATGTTTTTAACTATTTCATTACCTAAGACTCAAATCATTAAAGCTAGCCTGAGAAGACCCTGTAAATACTTCTTGCTTCTTCACTCTTGTTCCTTGATACTATCTAATTTAAGACAAAATGCAAAGGATTAGTATAAAGTCCTCAGGACAGAACTCTTTTGTAGGAGCACGTGTGTATACACACATGTATATATATAGCTTTTTAGTACTGCTAGTAATAGCTATTATTTATCTTGTTGTTATTGTACATTATCTCTGTTGTATATTAATGCATATGATAATTATATTCTATCTCTGTATCATTTTTTCTGCATGTAAGCGTGTTGAGTTCTTCCTAGAAAAAACAGTCAAAACAAGAGAAGTCTTTTACCTCCAATCTTCAACTCCCTCCCTGCTCCTAAAGTTTCATCTGTTCTTCTCCTCTAATAACCTCACTTCTCCACAACCATCATCTAAACATGTCACAGCTACTTTTCTTGCTCTCCTTGCCCTTTCTCTCTTTTTCTGCTCTTTTTTCTCACAAAGCCAGTCTCCTTTGGTCTACCTCTCTCTAAAACACAAAATCCCACTTGTGCCTGTAACTCTCATTCCATCTTCCTCTTTGTTCGCAGCTAAGCTGTATCCAATCTTCTGTAGTCACTTGCCTCTGGGACTTCTCTCCACTAAATCTTTCCTACATTTTACTGACATATCAACCTAGTTCAGACCTGATTCCCTCCAACAATACAGAAACCTCAGTATGCCTCTCTAATATCTTCTCACAGCGGTCTGGCCGTGGTTGGAAGGTGGCAAAGGATGCCAAATGCTGTAGAGGTGGACAGCATTTTGTTTGTTACTCAACTCTGAAAGCTGGGGTGGTCCTTAGGTTCTTCCAGCCTCACTGTAAGATTCTGCCTCTAGGTCACCTCTGATTCCTGCTTCTTCCTTCTGCACAACGTCTCAGAGTTTGGCGCTTCCTTCAGCTTCCTGCTACTCACCTACACATCTGAACTCAAAACACCAGTCTCTAAGCCATTCATTTTCATTTACAGCAAGTTCCTTTACATTGGCTCTAATGAGTACAAAGCTGATTTCACAGCCATTCAGAATGTGGGAGCAAAGAGCATTTTCCTAGCTTGTCACTTTTCTTTACATCCTTTGATGGCATGCTCTTTTGTTTTGCCTCAACCATTGTCTCCTCTTTCAAAGCCCTTCAAAGCCTACCACACTATGCTTTCAATCTCACTGGCTTCAGGGAGACTTCAGCAAATGCATAAGCACTTTCTTCAATCAGGGCCTAAATATGAGTTCTTTGAGTTGGTTTGGTCATACAGACTAGAGATATCTGTTCACTCCCAGTCTCATTCATAAATAGTTTTCACCAATGACTACTGACTTGGAGTGTCTTCTGTTCTATTACAAATCTCCAAGATGAGAATCATATCCCCTTGGAAAAAAAAAAAAAAAAAAAAAAAATCAGGAACCAGTGAACATATGTGTTAGGATCCATTGCTGGGATTTTAGGAAAAATCCTAGGGTTCTGCAGTTAACTGTCTTTGCACAGTATTTTTCCTCAAGTAAGGGAACAATCGTTTGCATACCTCATTTATCATAACTCACTTGTTCCTCACTAAAAGAAAGAGTATATTTCTTATATCCCCTTGCTCTCTGCATAACGTGCAGTGTCAGGGCACCTCAACATTCAAAATTATCCACTAGAAATACTGAAACACCTCGTCAAGTATTCATCCTAATTGCTGCCATAACCTAGCACTTGACCAAAAAGCAAGTTAGGTTTTTCTCTACTGAAGAAACTAAACCTGTGTTACCTCCTGTCTCTACAGTCATCCGTTTGAGCCCAAGCTTTCACAGAACTGAAGGCACAGAGGCCACATTTGGTACCATTTTGTCCCCTTGGGCTTTTCCCAGCCTTTCATGCATTACAAGTGAGACAGCTCAACACACTTTCTGTTTTGGAGCCAGTATCTCCACTGCAAAATCAGATTTTCACAGACTTACTGCTAACTTATAAAATGTTTATTTGAAAAACAGTTAGAGAAAATGTATCTTTTGAAAATAAATATCTTTGATCGTCCCGAAGTCATTAGTGGCACACTAAGAAAACGTTAGATGTCTTCCATTAGCACTCTTGTAACCAAAGATCGGTCTTTGTTTCTGTGACTATATCCAGGCAAACGCCTTCTGAGAAACAAACCTGAGGCATGCACAGGGTTGGCTTTTCATCACTGCACCCCACTGAGATTTTTAGAGCAGAGGACTGGTTAGCTGTGAACATTCATTAATGTTTAAGCCTTCCCTTTTGCTGGCCAGTGCAATGATACAAAACAGACCGAAAGCCACGTGGCTCCTGCCCTGTCTTTTGGTTGGGACCTGGACACAACCACTCATACCGTGCATCTTGGAGGAAACTCTTCCAGCTTTTATCAGCCCCGTGGCCTTTCAGGTTACAGCCCCTACAGCCACATAACTGCACTGGCAGCTAAAGGCGCATTTCAGGACCGTGAGAATCAGCAATCAAAGGAACAAACCATCACTAACTCCAGCACCATATGCAAATTACAGCGTGCGCGAGACCTCAAAGCAAACAACATCATGTGTAAATAACTTCAGGGAAAACACACAGAGGAAGAGCTCTATTTGTTAGAGGAATAAATGATTCCCCTCTCGTCAGGTGCAATGGAGCAGCCCTCGGCTCCCAGGACAGGCCACTGGACAGAAAGGGAGCTGCATGCACCATTGTCCCAACTCGCTGTGCTACCAAGACACCGTGTCTTTGCCAAGAATTGTGACTGTATTACCGATAAGCACAAAAATCTGTACATAATTAACTGCAGTACCTGCTTAGGAGGAGAGTAGAATAACTAACAACCTACTGAAAGAAGCAATAAAATAAAGGTGCAAAAAGGTTTCCATTACTTCTAAAAAAATTCGAGATGCAGTTTCCTGAAGTATCTAACCCTGCTGCTGTGCAGCAGTACACAAGAAAACAAATAGACACCAAAATAGAACTAATTATTGCCCAGTCTGTTTTGCTATTGTCAAAGTTGAGGGGAAAATAAAGTGAAGTAACAATGAAAAGGTTTTTTTCTCATGCAATTCTGCTTCCATGACAGTACATGAGGATAGACAGATGACCAATCAGACAACTTTTCATTCAAATCCATCTTAACACAGCGTGAAATTGTTCTGGAGGTACTTTTTGGCTATATATTCACTATAAAAGGAACCAAAATGACTACCTTCAAGAAGACACCAAAATTTATGTGAGATAGATACTATATGATAGTCCCATATATCCAACAAGAGAGTTTCACTATACACCCACATAACACATTTAATCAAATTTCCTTTGGCTGAGACACTCCGATTGCCTGTTGATCAGCCCTCTAGATTCACAACATCTTAACCACCTCTGATCACAGCAGCACACATGCCATCCTTGGAAAATTTCTCTGTTGTGCCTTCCTGGAAGGGGGTTGCACCATCCAACTAATTTTGCTCTGCGATATCAGTACTAATCCTCAACGTCCTTAATAAATGCAAACACACACTTTTCCAGACCTCTGTTCCCAGAGCAGCTTAACTTTGCACTGATACATGATAGCGACAACCAGAAAGATGCAGAGGTTTCTAAAGAGTTACTGTATGCTAGCAGAGGAAATATGCACAACCAGCTACTTGCAGTCACTTTTCTCATCTAGTTTTGACTTTCATTGGTCTTGGGTCCTCTGAGGGATCAAAAAGTCTTACCTGCCCCTCCTTCCCACATTTATTTCTCTGACTCACAAAATCCCTCTGCTGTGGTTTCTAGCTTTAACTTTCACCTTAGACAGGACCCTCACTGAGGAAAAAAAAAAAAAAAAAAAAAAAATGCCCTCTGGTTCTCCAGTCCTTCCCAAAGCTTCCTGATCTGCCAGTAAATCCCCTGGGCTGATGCATCTCACCTTCCACAGCCGGCTCCTTTGTTCTGCAGAGGGAGTGACACCGTCGTGCACCTCCACAGGAGAGGCTGGAAAAATTCTCCTCACAGCTGTCCCAAGAAGTTTCTATCTGTTTGGTGAACACTTGAAGTTCAGAGGTTGACGATGCACCTCTCCACAAACACCAAGTCATACCATGATGCAGCAATTCTGTATTCTCACACAGACAGGCTCCCCAAATTGTCACAGCACTGCCTAAGGACTGTCACACTGCAACAGACAAATGGTCCTGCTCATCCAACACCCGGTCTGACAGCAACCGGTGATGGATTCTTCAGACTAAAATACAAAAAGGTCATTTTCTTTGCCTGGTATTAGAGCAAGGTAGCAGAGGGCAAGGAATTTTGGAAGCTGGGGCAGCAGATGATCTCTTTGTGCTATGAAAGGTGAAGTGAAAAACTGTGCAGGAATCTCTGTCATGAGGCATGAGCTTGTTCTTTCGTAGGCAGAAAGTACTTGGAGATCCTCAGATCAAAGATGATACAGAAGCACAAATTATTATCATTAGGGCTTCTCTAGATTTGAATGCTGTAACCAGAAACACTATTACCTTATCATAGAAACATCTCAATCTTTCTTGCAACTTGCTATTTTATTAAATGCACCATAAACATACTTTCACTTCTCAAGTTAATCACAATTGCCTTACAGGAGATTAACACCATAAAGCACTTTCACAGCTGACGTGTCTTTAAAAAAATTCCCAGAGTTAAACTTGTATAAATAATGTAAGTGACATGGAATATAATTATTAAATGTTGTCATTTTGGAAGAAAATTAATTAGCAATAGCTGTAGCTGTCTTGTGTCTATTTAAGCAGTGTGCATCTCAATTAAAATTTAATTGCAACAGATTCAGTCACAGCAGGGAAAAGTGATGGAAATGAAAAGCAGCCTGATCCTATATTGCCATCTACAAGAGAAAGCGCAGCAGAAACTGAGGGGGAAGGGGAGGAGAGGCAGGAAGGTAAGAAAGCAAATTCACAGAACCATGCTGCTGGGCAGTCAGGGTGCTCAGCTCCAGTGCATGCTGTTTGTTCACAAAGCAGCCGACTGGTATCGGACACCAGCACAAACAGAAGCAAAACCAGCTGCTGTTGGAAGAGCTGTTGCTTCATATCACAGCAGATGTGCTCACATACCCACTGTGGTATGAGACAGCATCGTTCTCCACGTTACTGTGCCCTTTGCTTCCACTGCCTCCTTGAAGTCATCCTGGAGAACCCCTAAAACCCTGAGCAGGACTGAAAGGGGCCTTCCTTAAGGAAGAACCAGAAAGATCTTGAAGACAAAGTCCTTCCGAAGCTCCAAGTCACTAGAGGTACAAAGATTTGTTCTGAAGAGGAGTAACCCCCTCCAGGTGACTTTGAAAAGCAGCTAGGGTCTTGTATGGCTTTGCATATCTTCTCTAACAGAGGCAAAGAGTGACTCAGGTGTTGCCATCATTCACATGTGGACAATTTTGGATGTCCATGACAAGATGCTTTAAAGAAATTATGCAGCCAGGAGGAGTTAAGTACCCAGCCCATCTCTGCACACACAAGGTGTTCCAGAGTGTCCCTAAGAAGTCCAGCAGCCAATTCACTACACTCTTTTGAAAATACTGACCTATGACTTAACCAAAGTATTGAAAACAGAGGTTTCCTCCATCATTCATTTATCAAGATTCAAGTTATCCACAACCCGCTTACTTGAATGAATAAAACACATCTCAAACGAAAAGGGGGAAAAAAAAAAAAATCAAGTATTGCTGTTGGTGTGTAGGGTGCAAGTTATATTGGGGAAAAAAAAAAAAAGGTGCAGAATCCTGAGTTCATTTATGACAAGTAAATAAAACAGGAACCAAAAATGAAATGTTCCGGCTTTAAAACCTGGGCTAATTAAAAAATACTTGCTGAATATAACATCATTGAGCTACATATATATTCTTGAAATACTTCTGTTAGGACTTATTCAGCTTCCAAATGAGACAAAAATACTCCCTCCAAATTCCTAGGACACATTCTCTGTCGGCCTGAAAATCAAGTTATATTGTTTCTGACTTAAATCATAATTGTAATATAAATTTACAGTACTTGATCATTTTGTTGATGATGCTGAAATCATAACAGAATCCAACTCATTCTCCTACCAGTAAGCAGCTCTGCCCAGTCATAAAAAAAATGTTGCTTTCTGTTGCCAAAAAATAGGGATAGCAAGCTGAAATGGTATGTTCATATTAAGTATAGAGATAGTGATGATAATAACAATACTAGTCACAACCACCTTACCGTCACAGTCTTATAATATTGCTAACTTATAGTTACGACACAGCCACAGTGAAATTAAGATTTCATAAAAAAATTTATAAACCTGATCCAGTTTTAGCTTAAATACAGACAATCTAACTGCTGTTTTGTTATCAAAGGCTTAGATTAAAAGTGAAAATAAGCATGCACGCATGAACTAGCGTGAGAGTCTGCAGTTGTAACTCTGATGGAGCCAAACCCTTCCTGGTAGTGGCAGACGGTATAACACAGCTTGGGAAGTTCAGGCTGGACCATTCAGAAAAGCTTTTTCTCTAGGAGGGCCATGCAGTGCTGGAACAGGTCACCCTAAGAGGTTGTGGCACCTCCATCCTTAGAGGTTTTCAAGACTCCGCTAGACAAGCCACGGCCAACTTGACCTGGTGTTGATGATGGTCCCCACTGGGGTTGGAGACTGGACTAGAGCCGCCCACATGTCTCTGTCCCCGAAATTTTAGGATTCTGTGATTCTAGACAAGTGGAGTTGAGATATCTCAACGTTCTGGAAGATTATCCAGTTAGCTAAGGACTCACCGCTGCTTGAAGTGTTCAGCATCAGTCAATTTCAGAGTGCGTATTCCAAAGGTCACTGTCACCAAACTACAGGGAAGCTGCCAGCTTTATCATTCTTTTTGCTGAAAGCAATCTCAGCTACACATGAAGTAATGTGAGAGAACCTGCATCAAAGGTGCAACTGATGATGAAGCAGCAGAAACCTGAATTCAAACCGTTACTTCCTTCTTTAAAAACAAAACAAAATAAACCCCAAAACATTTCACTGGACAAATATTTAACTTTCAAACAAGATGATCAGCAACTTCTTTCCTTCTGCAAAACAATCCAAATCTGCAAAAAAAAAAATCCCAGTCTAATTTACAAAAGTCTGCAATATTTTTTTAAAGGTTATCAGACGTTTTCTAGCTCAGCATAACTAAAGCCCAAAGAAGAGACAGTCTGCTCACTGGAACGTACCCTGATCTCAGATCTAACGCATAAAGCACGTGCCTCTCTGCGTACAGCACTCATATACAATTTATATGTAAGCTTCCTGAATGTTTTCAAATACACTGAATAACAGGTTGTAATTTTTTTAATCTCTGTTCAGTTTTCTGCATAGTAATATATAATTGCATGGAGTTTTTCCTCTGCCTACTTTTGTCTGCTACTAACTGGGACTTGAGGCAATTCTTGTTTCAAATGTTTTTCAGCTCACCGTAAAGTTAAATGCATATAAACTTCAGACCCTGAACCAGACTGCTGAGCATACCTTTCATCACATTGCATTATTTGGTCTTGATTTAGCTGTCACAAAACCATTTCCTTTCGTCTACAGATTAATTACAGCCTGGTGAGGTTTCAGCACAAATACCTTCGCCCACTGGAGCCTCTGCAAAGACACAGTGATTCATGCAGTATCTATGCCTCTGGAAGGGAAAATAAAGCTGAGGCAGGACATGCAAGCTGTGAGTGGATCCGATATCAAAAGAGCTGGAGCCTCCAGTGAACACCCAGCCATACCAACACAAATAAGTTTCTGCACGACTTGAGCAAGAGCCGCAGCTAAACATGAACCACCGCTTTAGTTCGGCGCTAAGCTGATTTAGCTACACCATTCATTCGTCTAGGGCCAAAGATGACAAGGCAGGAAGCGTCACTCAGTAATGAATTATATGTGACACAAAAAAGCCACAGGTGTGGCTTGAGAGACTATGCATGCAGCCGCTGCAGCCCTGGATGCCAGTTAATTGCTGTAAGTAACTATGGAAAATGGACAGTGGGAAACTCCGTAGAAATGCGGAGAGCAAAGCAGTCCAAGAACACATTCCCACTTGTTCAAAGCAGCGAGATACACCACTTAAACATGTGTCAACTGTATCTGATGACGACCATGTCAGTATATTAGGTCTGGATGGTTAAATACAAAGGGCTCGATTCTTTGCGGTGCCAGAGCCGTG
>NW_009621168.1:0-16915 GCF_000690535.1 Cariama cristata | reverse complement strand
GGGCCTCAGGCGAGTCTTTCCCTCCCGCCGCTCGCAGGCTGATGCGGTCTGGCAGCGCGGCACAGAGATGGCCCTGCCTTCCCCCCGCTAACACGGGCGACGACGTCTGCGGAGTCCCCTCTGCCACCCTGGGATGGAGGGGATTGCCCTGAAGCATGGCCAACCCTCCGCTTTCTGCCACTTTTTTATTTGGGGCATGCTGAAAATTTCCTCTCCTTTTAAAGCAACGGGGATTGGAGAAAGGGAAACAAATACAAGGATTTTTACATATTAAAAACCCAGACACATATGCTACATAAGCCAGAGCTTCTAATACTTAAAGCGCGACAGAGCAGGTCCTGACTTCTGATCGGATCTGGACACAACTCTTCTGTAGCCTTGGCAAAGTCACCTCTCTGCCACGAACTCCCGGCAAAAGCGTCCCGACAGCCCTCTCCTGCCAACTGCTTCCCACTGCGCAAGCGGAGCTGTTTTACCAGCTGCTATGGGTGTGCATAAGGCCACTTGTGTGGCCCGTTTGGGAAACAAGGGCTAAGCAAGAGATCATGGATCCAGTTGAACTTATCCTTACAATCACCAAGAGCTAAATATATCAGTGAGGTTGATATTTGCTCACCTTTTCTCTTTAAGAGCAAAATATCCTTCCTCTGGCGGCCAGTCAGCTCAGCCTCCATTCCTACCACACAGGAAACCTCTCTAAACGCTGACTTCAGGACAAAAATTTTTTCTGCAAGAGCCCTCAAAATGAATGTATCCTTACCCCACACTCTAACACATCTAGCTGTTCTCTAAAAGACCATATATTAGATTCCCTGGAAAACCTCATATGCATCTGATCAGACAGACAGAGCATGGAGATCTCAAGGCCAATGTTTTCTGCTTCCTCAGTGATACTCAGTGTAATTTTTTTTCACCCTTCAGTGGAGAGGAGCTTTGTTCTTTGGTGTCAACCTATTTTCTCTCCCAAGAGAGAGCCGTCTGCTGTACGGGGACCCCATGGCTCTTGGGCAGGTACCCAGTGAGCTCCACCCAGCCACCAGCAACAATCCCAGCAGTATTCTGGTCTCAAAACCACGCAGAACAGCTAGTCCTTTCCAGTGTGATGTCCTTGCCAACAATAATCAACTGGTGTTTTGGAGAAATCACCAAAAGAGAGGGTTTTTTGTCTGGCTTTAAATAGTATTAAATATTTGCTGCCCTCTTCAGTAACAAAGGACACAAAGAAAGGGAAAAAAAAAAACCCTCCCGCTTCTTTAGTTGTTTTTGCTGAATTTGGAAAGGTTCCTGGATCAAAGCTCAAAAAGCTGCAAGTTTATGGAAAGCACATTAGTAATGCTTACTGAGGAAAAATTAGCGAACCGTGTAAGAAAGAAAACTGACCCAATCCAGAGGATGTAGTCAATGGACAAACTTCAGGAAGAACAATTCACCAGGAGGAAGTGTGCTGAGAGCCTTCAGACAATTCAATGGGAGCCACCCTGAGCTCAAACCCAAGGCAGGTCACAGTGTGCAAAAGCACCAACAAGAGGAGATATATTTTAATTCATTAAGTCGTCTTTTACAAGAAATGGAGCCTCTAGGGAAGCTATTATTCTCATATAGACGTACTCCTGTGAAACAGAAGAAAAAATACCTAGACTCCCCGATGCGAGAGGTCAAACAATTACAATTTCCTTAATTTCATATCCAGTTGGGAAATTAAACAACAGAACTATGAAAGCTTTACACTTCATTTTGAGGAAAGTGGCAATTTAAATTAATTTTTTTAATGTTATAAGAACTGATGAGTGAGTAGAGGAGGGGGCTTTTCCCCAGTGACCTTCCCCACCACCCTTTTTAAACAATCTTGCTCATTCAATTGAAAAATAAATAAATAAATCAGGGCAACACAAAGTCTTTCGTGAAAGACTGGTTCCTTTGCAGACAAAGCACTAAGTGTTGCTTCTCATGAAGCTGTTTTATTTCATTAATAGTCTTCTCTGCCCAACTCAACGAGCTTTGTCTGCAAAGTGCTACTCAGAGTTGGGAGTTTTAGTCTCTGGAAAGAAGCAGCATCCTTTCCTGATGCTACAACATATAAGATCAACTTATAGCAATGACATAGGAAACAGGAAACCTGTGGTCCATCTAGTCTTGGGGTACATCTCTCCCAGGGCAGCTCCTGTTAAATCTCAACAGAAAGACTTTGCCTCCTCCACACAACCCCATAAGCTGAATCACGGTCATGCTTTTCAGATTCCTACAAAGTCAGAAAAATGTTCAAGAATTTTATTTGTAAAGAACTTGCTCAAGGTCTTGCCCTTAGACACGGCTCCTTCTACATCTGGAGAAAGGAAGGTTCCTGTAACATAGGATGGACACGGAAGAGAGAGATTTGGAGGGTACACCACAAAGCCTACATGGTTTCTGCACTGGCTGCAGTCACAGCATTCCCATAGAGCCCTCTCATCAGAAAGGGGTTGCAGTTTGGAGTCGCATGCTGCTCTCTCAGTGCTACCCAGCACATGATATATAGGAAACTTGGTGGCAACAGCCAGACATCAAAAGATAGAGCCAGGAAAAGCATGTGATTAATAGAAAAACAAGGTAATGCTTGACACAGAGCAAACAGGCTCAGGATACTGGACTACAGAACAAAACAAAAACAGAAAAAAACAAACATTAGCACTTGTACAGAGACAAAAATAGAGTCTGCACATACAGCTGGCCATAGTGGATAAAGATGAGAAAATGAATTGAAAATCTTTTTTAGTGTTTCACTGGGGGAAAAATATGAATAAGAGGTAGGTTTTTGGCCAAAACTAATCCACGGAACATCTGCTAGCAGGGTTCAATAGGTACTGTTATCCTGAGGCTCAGGAGATTATTTTTTAAAACTTTACGCCTAAAACCAGCAAGGCAACAGAACTTACATTACAGAGCTGCAAACTCTGGCACCCACATGTGACTTTGCAGACATTAAAGATTTTCTAATTAAAGACGAGACCATTTGCAAGACAGATGATTCCAGTTTACTGGCAAGCCCGTTGGGAGACATGACTGAACCACAGCTAAAAGCATGCAGGGAGCAGCTCACAAGCAGCCGAAACCAGGATGGTCAGTCTGTGTCACTGAATGCTAGTGCAAATAGTAGGGAGAAAAATCACCCAGCTGCAAGCACTGAAAACCAAAGTAGTCTGTGTTCTGATGCTGTAGGCAATTGAATAAAAGGCAGCTGTACCTACAGTTACAGGGACATAGAAACGTCCAGTCAGAAGAGGAAGAAACATCAGCCTGATATTTGCAGGCTACAAAACTCTTGGTGTGCACCTGCTTGGACCAGCTCTCCTTCTGGAGCTGCTCGATGAGAGACTCAGCTCCAGCTGCAGCATAATCCCAGTCACTGATAAGCAGTAGTATCACACTGCAGAAGCAAACTAAGTGCAGATGACAGTGTGAAACCACTGCAAGGCCAACTGATTGAAAAGAAAAAAAATAAAAGGTCTAAGAGACAGTATTATTTAGGCTGTGTAGTAGCTGACATACAGGATTACCTCCAGTGGCCTGAGAGGTCAATCTATGGATTTATTTTTTTTTTTCCTGTACTCTCTTGCACACCCTATCTTCAAATTTATGTACCATCAGCCATCACTAATGCAACCTGTGCCAGCAACCAAGAAGGCAGCTTACACCAAACTGAGCCTGGGATGCTGCAATCCCCTTGACCCTCCTGTTCCCATCTTCCCTTCCATTCTCTTGCACTCACATCAATGCAATTACAATGTCAATCAGTTCAGGAAACTGATCCAGACAAAAACCTGATCCTGGGAAGAAAGAAAAAAAAAATAATTAAAAAAAAAATCAGCTTTCAGCATCAGAATGTATATATTGTGTGACCACGTGAATACCAGAGAGGTAAAGATGGAAACAGGACTGTTACAGCTGGATCAGTTTAAGTTGCCTTTGACCAACACCTTGCAGAGGAAAAAGGTCCTAAATACATCTTCTTACATGAGCAGCAGAGACTGGAGAATCCTGGTGCAAGCAGAGGGGCCAGAAAAGCCCATGAATGTGCCTCCACAAGGCACCTGGGAGAACTTTCCAGCCTCTCAAATGTTGGCTTTTGCACTGGGGGACTCATGATCGTTCCCAGACAGGGCATGTGGACTCTGAGCCCCCTTCTAACAGCGTCCCTGCAAAACTGCCATTGTCTAAGAGCATCCCCAAATGCAGTGAGTCCGAAAGTCCTCTGCCTCCCAGGAGAAACCACCAGGCAGCAGCTGGAAAACAGCACAGTCAGCAGGAGACGAGCAAAGCTCTAACTACCCTGCATTAACCTCATGAGCTTTATTTTAACTATTTTTAAACCACTGGTTCTAACAAAACCTGCAAACCGGGTAGCGAGACTTTCACACAGAGCTGTGCTCAGGGAGTTCACGGGGCCAGTAAGGCAGTCCTGCTCAACAGCTGCTCCTTTGGGGACCTTCTCCCCCTCGGCCCAACAGCCCACCCGCTTCATTTGAGGCTGTAGTGCTGGAAGTTCCCAAAGAAACTTCTGGTCTTCAAGCATCACAAAATTTAAGTTTTTGTTTAAAATGTAAAGTTCCCTAATCCAAAAGATCACAGCTTCTGATGGGGACAGTTTTGATTCTGGGTTGTTTTTACACCCAATGATAGAAATCCATGTCACCTAAACATGTCATGTCACACAAGCAGCAAAGTCTAATGACTAAACTACTAAATATCTACCTCTTTCCTCAGTCACTTCACACTATCGTCTCCCTCCAACTACCATGACACATGGACGGGATGGCCCTGCAGGTTGAGCCTCACCTTTTTTACCCCTGACCACACCCTGTACCAACAAATAAGTTTTACAGAGCTTTGTTTCTTCACCTGTGAAATGAGGAAATCTGTGCTTACTCATCTTTGTTAATATTCTTTTGTTTGTGTTTTGTAAATGGTCTTAAAGAACGTTTATCCCACTAGGAGCACTGTGCAAAGTATTTCAAAAGTTCCTGTAAAGTACACTGCGTAGGATCCATGAAACAACACTGCTTTTATCTCTCTCTTTGCACGCTGCTCCATCTCCCGCGTTAGCATAACAAAGATGATGATGTTTAGGGCATCAAAACAGATTTTTGGAGGGTGAAAGAACAACAGCCGGTGGCTAAATGTGTATGGAAGCAGAGTAATCAAAGCAGAGGAAATAGATCGGTGGTGTCTCAAGTAAATCTCGAAGTTTTCCAAACGAAACATTCTTGAAAACTTATATTCTCACCCTCCTAAATCACTGCTCATGGCTGGAAATCCTGCTTCCAGAAAAACATTTGGCACCGCTTTCTGTGCAGCGAGGTACACAAAGAATAAAAACCCTGCGGCCGGGAGTTTTTATTGTGGTTTCTAAAAAGCTCCACTGCTGGAAAAACTCAATGGAAAGCGCAGTTTTCTGTGGATGGTAAAGAATTATTTTTTCCACGCACACATGCGGAGGGTTTTGCTTGCAGGGTCCGAGCGCATGGGCGGAGGAGCTGCTCTCCCGCCGGCCAGCGGGCAGGGCGTGGACGTGGGGTCAGCCGCTCACCCACGCGCTGCTGTGTTTCCTGGATTTAGTGAGTGGTCTTTGTTGGAGCTGAAAGGCTGCAGCTGGGGTGAAGGATACAAGTTCACCAGGGGTTATTCAGCTCCAGACAGCCTTCATAAAAGCACAAGTAAGTCAGAGCAAACTTTCTTAAATTTTTTTTTTTTGCCTCCCCAGAGCAATGAACTTCTGAACTCTGTTATTGCGAGTCAAGATATGACAGGACAGTAGAGGACTGCTAATTTGCACTTCGTTGATCCACACAGCCCATAATTCACACAAACACACACAAAGCAAACCAGTTTCTCCATACTGCTCAGCAAAGATTTAGTAGTGGAGCGTATGACTGAGGTCTCCTATTACTTAGACAGTTAGGTTTTCCAAAACACACAACAGTACACCTACTATATCTGGAAACAACTAATACTTTAAAGTGCCTTGTATGCATCAAGCCCAGGAACAAAATACATTTGGTGATGTATTATCCTTTCCTTTTTTATTATGTACCTTTGCTTCATCACTAATGAGTGGAACTAAATTGTTCTTACAGCTGTGAGTAAATTCACACAGGGGTGAGTTTCATAAAGGGGAAAGGTCTAAAATACCGAGGTGGCAAAGCAGAAAGTGAATAACTCAGACATTTCTGGTTCATTGACTACCTACTGACAACTGCTTGGGAATCTTCATTTAGCTCCTATCCAAACGGTGACCTTCTGAGCAGCTTCCCCAGCTGAGCTCTGCTCCAGCAAGACTCCAAATCTTAATGGCTTTACGCAACCTTATTAGCAATATACTACACATCATATATGCACCAACATGCACTTAACGGAGGTCAGGAGCCTCCTGTCACAAAAGGCTTCCAATGCAAAGCATCAGGTTATCTACACTGGAAATGTCTGTGGCTGTGCATTAGTTCAAGCTAACCACTGGTGGGGTGGGTCAGAAAACTGCCTAATTTCTCACCGGCTGTCCAGGCAGGCAGTTGAAGCCTGCAGCTTCTGCCGTTCCCAGGCAGCCCCACCTCATGGGCTGCCTTCCGCAGCTGGGAGCCCAGACGCCCATCCCAGGATGCTGGCAGGAGCAGAAAGCTTGTGAGCTCCGTGAGTCTGAGCTCGACATGAAGCTTAAAGGGGGCTTTAAGTCCCCTGCTCTGGGAGTCAGGGCAGACAGCTGCTCTCTTTCATTTTGGAATAATCAGCTAAAAACAGTTCTTTTTTTTGCTTCCAGAGCAAAAAAAAAACGTATGGAATTTCCTTTCCGTGAGACACTTCTAAGAGCTTTGTTGGGAAACAGAGTGAATTTTCCCAAAATATTTCCCCCAAAAGCAGAAATATCAGTTAGCACCGGCTCCAATTATATGACAATTCCTTTCTTGTCAGACAACCAAATTTGAGATCCATCTTATCCCTGGGCAAGTCCCTTTACAACCCTTTTTTGCTCCCCTTAGCCAAACACACAAGCTTCCAAAGCCTGAAGAATCCTGCACGTGAACTGCCTGGAGAAAAGGTGGTGATTCATAACACAAGAGAAATGTGTTATAAAGCAGAGTAGCTTATCCCAGCTGTTGAAAGGGATGTGTAGAAATCCACGCAGCACTAAGATGCCAGGTCTCCATTTTCTTCGGATATTCAAAGGGAGAGATGAAATCTTTGCATCCTGCCAAATTGTAGCCCAACTGGAATGTGTGCTGTTGTTTTGACAAACTGCAGCTTACTAGAGAAAACTTAATTTTCACATCATAAAGTTTCCTTAAGCTGGCTTCAGGCTTCATACTTGCAAAACCTCAGCTAGAAAAATGTTATTCAAAACCAGGAAAGTTTAGGAACACCAATACAATTCTGTGTCTGAACCACATCTCCAAAATGTAAAACCTGGTTCGGCAGCTCTCAATCAGCCCAAGCAGCACTTATGCATGCGCTCTACCCAAGTCCTGTGCTGCTTTTCACTGCATGTTAAAAATATATGATTAAGTCCTTCTGTCTCAACATAAACCAGAGTTTAAGATCCAGTTTGATCAATACCAGCAGTTCTCTCCTCTCCCCACTCACATAGACATGCACCCCTACAACAGCTATCAGAGTTTATGAGGGTAAACCATAACCATGGAAGACGATTCAGGGAACCAGCACTGGCTGGTTGTTAAATATTTCACCTTCATTTCTACATTTCCAAGGAAGTTTTAGCCTAGTGAAAGTCCCCAGAGCTGCCAGGCTGGAAGTCATTTGCAGACACATCTATACTGTGAACGGAGCATGTTAGAGACCTCCAGGCTGGGGCTGTCCAGTCCAAGGCAGCCCAGTCCTAGGCTGCGTGACCTCATCAGCGGGTTGCCAGGACATTGCTAAACCTGCCTTAACACTCACTTGTCTGATGCTAACTTAGAGGTGCTGGAGCTGTGCTTCATCCCACAGCACAGAACAACAGAGCCCAGCTCCAGTGCTGGCCTTTCCTCCTGGCCCTTACGAGAGATGCTGAGGACACAGCTCAGAGTCACAGCCATTCAGTTTCCCATCCTGTCAGAGAAAAGTGACAAGAAATCATTCATCCAGGGTGGACATACTGCAAAGACAGCTGATTTTTCCGGACATCCCAATAAATCCTGGGAAATTTGTCCTGCATTAGAATACAGTACTCCTGCAACACTGGCAGGTGGCCGAGACCTTAAGTGATGTGTACCTCCAAGTTCTGCAGGGTGTGGTGGGACACAGGTGGGGACCATCACTCACCAAGACCTCAAAGGAAACTTGATGCACACGGCGCCGTGAAGCAGTGGTCCAATTCCCAGGATGGGGAGCCAAGGGTCCCCATTCCCAGATGCTATTATCATGTGTCCTGATACCCCTTGGCTGTCCATCTGTGATTCAGCTTCCTAACACATGCATCTGGCATGCAACGCTCAGGCATTTTTTTAAAGCACTTTGAGAGGTATGGGTAGGAAGTACTTGCATGGGTATTGATGGGCAAAGCAAACAGCCCTTAGTTATCATAACCTTCAGTCACTACTGATCTGAATTTGCTGTGAAATGAAAATGCAACAAGGGAAAAAATTCCATCACCTATGGCTGGTGTTACCTCCTCAATTTTTTTAAATAAATGTGCAAAGTAAATGAGTGAATTATATACCTCTAGTTCATCTATAGCCCATGGCAGCTAACAATAAATAAAATACTAACTTTGCCAAGGAAAATAACTGTAAAAAGAAGCTGATATAATTTTTTTTCCTGGGAAAACAGAACACAAAAGCAACTGAGAGCCATGTTAGCACCCAACAAAACAGAAAGCAATAACAAACTGTAACAAGTCAAAGCACTTCCTACTCTAACAGGTAAATAAAATAAACTTCTGTTGACACAATGCATCTTATGACAGAATAACTCTTCCATTGCTTATTTATTCTTTTTTAAACCCCAAGCTTGGCCTCTGACAGATCTTGCGGAGAGACATCTTATTTATATGTAAACAAAAACAGGCACTGTTAGCATATGCTGCGAGTATAAAAAAGCCTAAATCCATTCTTGCGGAGTGCTAAAACTCAAAATCAGAGGTAGCACACAGTTTTTCCACAGAGTTACAAGGACACTGAACTATAGCACACCAGCAGCACTTGGAGTCCTGAAGCCATTAGTTGAATCCAGGGAATTTCTCCTATTGAAAGTTTACATCTGTGCAGACCAAACTAAAGAACTTTCTTTGAAAGCTGGAAGAGATTTCACTGAAAGCGAAATGAACATTATAAACATTTACTCTCAGAGGCCCACAGTGCTGGGCCAAGGAGCAGGACTTGCAGGAGATAAAGGCAGGGAACTAGTATGGGAGTATTGGAGAATAAAAGCCCAGGAAAAGACACAAGGCAGCAGAGAAACTGTGCAACCCTCCATTACAATTAGCTAAAACCCCTCCAGCCTTTAAATGCTGCTAAAGAAAACAAATAGTGTATTTTGAGTCAAAATAATATGATTCCATAGCGTGGCTTTCACACACACATCGTTATGTGTTTTCCCATACAGTAGAAGGAAAAGAAAGGTGTGTTCCTTGCACTTGGGCTTACTCCCTCAATGTGGGCTTCTCTTGATGTCCTGCCAGAAAGTGGGTTTGGGTGCTGGTCTATCCTTTTGAGGGGCAGTGAGCAAAACATCTGTTTCACAGTAGAAGGAGAACAGAAAAGGCCATGCACATCTGAAACTCTTTTACAGTTGCTATGGAGAAAAGTAAGATAAACTACTGCTTTATTAATCAAACATCCACAGCAAATTAATCCTTTCACTGCACAAGCTGGCTCAAGATTTTTCATTACCCTCAACAGATAAGGAGAGGGGGCAACTTTTTTCTTTCTTATACTGATAAAAAGTATACTTACTGTGCCTTATAGTCCGCCACACTGTATGGGTTAGCTCTTACAAGTCAGACCTCTGGGAGCTGAATTTCTGCAGCTCCTGCAGGGACTTCATGGCTCCCACCCATCTTCCCAGCCCTTCAGCTGCAGATTATCAACCCAGACCAACAAGGTGGAAATACTGAAGTGCTCCAGGTCATAATCCAGCCCTGCTGTGAAGGATTAGCTCTAAAATACCAGCCTAGAAACTGGGTGATACAGACACACCTGCAAGGGGATAGAGGAAGGACAGGAAGCTGCAGGCGCACATCAACATTTTGCAAGGATGCTCCAAGACCTCCATTCACTAAAGAAAGTGGCCTGGATTGCTAAGGTGACCCCAAAACTTGCTGCAGTTTATTCTGAAGTGCCCTTTCCCACAAGCCCTCATTTATGACCCCCAAATGCTTCCCTTGGTGTGCTACAGGCCATGGCTTTGCAAAGACATACTTCACTAACGGGGTTCAGAGGAGTTTGCAACAACAGTTAAAAGAAAACTGACCATGTTTGCCCCATCCTCTTCATGAGCAGTGCATGGCTGAGAAGTCTGCCTTGTAAATGGGTAGGGCTCAAGTCTATTAATAGAGGTGTAAAAGTATCATGAATCAAACTCCAGAAAAAAACCCAATAATGTCTCCTGCAAATGCTATTAGTGACTCCCAGCTGCATAATTAAAATTCCTTTTAAAGTGGCTTCAGAAATAAGACAGGGAGAATAATTGATACTCCTGCACTGTAGTGAAACCAAACAAATTTTTTAAAAATAATTCTGGAGTCATACTGACATAAATGATTTATTTTTGCTGAATGGAAACCACTTAAGATTAAGGTGGCAAACTTGAGGTAGCTTAGTGGTTATGCTGCTCTCCTGAGACGAGGGGGCCTAAGCACACATCCACCCTTGATCTGGATAGGAAAAGTCATCCAAAGCAAAGCTCTCCTATCCAGAAGTGCATTCTCACCACAGCCCTCAGTGACGGCAAGGGCTGCAATGAAGACACAATTGTTTTGACATTTCCCCACATACTAAATTCCCTATGAAAAGCATTCACCAAATTAATCCAGTTCTGAGGAGACCAAAACTGCATTTTTCAGCAAAGAAAATATTCATCCCCATCCAGAGAATGAAACCCTTCAGCGGCTCTTTCTTCCCACGGACTGAGAGAGGATATAATTCAGAAATTTCCCTGAAGCATACAGACACAGACCTCTTCAGGGACAGCATGAGCAATACAAAACACATTTAAGAACAATTATAAAAGACACTTTCAGCTCTCGTCTCATCTATGCTCCAAGCATGCCAATGCTTTAAAGTTTTCTGTCCTCCCTCTCTTCAACAGAATAGCTGAATTGCCAGTGTATGCTAAGTGCTACAGCTGCATTTGTTTCTCTAATTACATGAATCTGCCATCTTCCCCGTGCTGAAGACAAACTACCATTTTAGTTGAGATGCTCTAACTTGATTTACACAGCTAGTTTACCTAATTTTCTAATTTAGCCCTTCAAGATATGAAAGCAAAATGCATTCAAGAGCGTCACTCTTAAGCATAAAGACTAGAGAAATGAACCTTTCCTCAGTTACTGTCGAGGACATTTTAAAATGACAGACAATGCAGTGTGTTCTGCCAGTAGGAAAGTGATCCTTTGACCTTAGTTTGCATTTCAAGTGAAGTGAAAAGCAGGAGAAGAAATGGGAGTTTCTAAAGAAAAAGTTAAGGTACAGTATTGTAGATTTATAAAAGACCATAGACCATGTGCATCAATGGGATCCTGTTTGTCCTGATTTCTTTGAAGCAAAGTGGGAGATTTCTTGTTTTTTTTTACACAGAGCTGCAGTGTAACTTTGATGTCGATTCCAGAAACCATAACTGAACTAAACCCCAAACGGTAATACTACAACGCCTGGATGGGGACAAGTACGGGAGGTAAAAGGAGGTCCTGATCAAAGAGTGGACACTACTGACCCGGCCGAACTTTCCATGCCAGTGGGGTTGTCTGGGCTGAGCTGAGCTGCAGCTCAAGGGGTTGCTTGGACCCGTGCCCTTCTCTCCGTCGCCACAATACCAAGAGCCACTACGTCACACCCAGGCGCGGTGTATGTGTACAGGGGCACGGCAGTTTTGGCATATGGTTTTTGCATGCCTCTGCATCAAATACACAGAAAACAAAAGGCATGATTCGAAACTGTCCTTAATAAAAACTCTGGAAAACTCTGGCTTCTTAATAAATAGGGTTGTGCCCTAAGTAGTGAGCAATAGGACTACTGCTGGAAGATCATCCCATGGCCTAATACATCACACTGTCGAAAAGCTTCTCCCATTATTCAACTGAAATTTGCCTTCTCTTAAATTTCATCCCATTACTTCTAGTTACACCCCATTGTACCACTCTAAATAATTCTTCATAGCCTTGGTGTTTACACCCTTCAGATATTTGTAGATTTATATCTCAACCACCCCATTTGTCATCCTTTAGCCAAGTTATCCATATTCAGCTCTTTCGGTCTTCTCTCATAAGTCAATCCCTCAAGCTCTCTTGTTACTTTTTTTTTTCTCTCCTGAACTCTCTCCAATTTGTCAATCTCTGTTGTAATGGAGTGAAGCAGACCTGAATGCATTACGCTTCCTGCGGTTACCAGTGCTACGTCCTCAGCCCCAGCTGCCTCCTCGCTGCAGGACGAGCACCCAAACCCTGTTCAGGCCTTTTCAGGTTGTCAAAAGCAGCAAATTTGCAGCCTCTTCACGCTCAGCCATTGATTCCTGAGGACCCTGGTATCCCGGTAGATGCTTCTTCCTAGATGTCTACTCCTCTATTCCTCACACCCCCCCCCTCCCCCCTGGACAGTTTAGGTGTTTTTCTTACTTGAATCCCATTTTGAAGTGCTGAGCTGCTGCTTGCGGACTTCACCAAATGTCAAGTCCGCCTGCCACACCACTCCCATCCTCAAGGGTTTATCCTTCCATCCAGGAGGCCATGCTGGAACACTCCCTCACCATCATTTCCACTTGCCCACCAGGTGCCATCACAGAGCATTTCTACGTACCACCTCTTCCCTTCTTCCAGCGACTTTCAACCCACCAGGAAAGGGCAGACCACACCAGGGCCTTCCTACCTCTGCAGTGACTGGGGTTACATACCTCTGTGCTAAGCCAAATACTTTGCTTTTAAAAACAGCCTGGATGGTCACAGAAAATGCAGAGCCTCGCGGAAGCCCAGTGCAAAATGAAGCGTAAACAGATGACATTCCTCCAACACCTGTGTCTTCATAAAGCCAGCGCTGTTCTTCCCCATCCTGTGAACATGTCCTCCTGCACAGTTCCTCCAACAAAATTGTCTGAGGAGGACTGCCGAAAATAGCTAAACAGGAGTAAAATCACAACTGAACCGGCTCTCGGCTGTGCAAGCACAAGCCTCACAGCAGGACAAAGGCCCTGGAGAATAACCCTGGGCAGCAGAGCTCAGCGCTGGGGAAGGCGCTAAAACCCCTCCAGTGACAAGAGCAGACCCCTCGGAGGGAACTGAGCAAAGGCACAGATGACTTCAAACAGGCCCTCCAGCTTTCCCAACTAGCACACACTCCTGGGCTGCTCCTGGTTTACCTGGAAGGAGACTGTGGCCATCGAGTGTTTTTCCAGACCATGGTCTGATCTATCTGCACATCCCCAGTTTGAGAAGATATCCCATAAATCTTCGGTTTGGACTTACAGCAGATGGGTAGTCACTTATCTTCAACACACTCACTCTGTCTCATATTAACACCATGTCTTCACCACATGACTTTTGAAGAGAAAAGCTATTTTGCATACCTATTAAAAATAGTCAAATTTTCCCCTGATTTTAACTTCCATTCAGCATCTAAAATCATCAAGTCTCAGTGCTGCAGACAACCATCTGATAGGAACTTAGACACACTGTTATAAGCATGAATGATTCATTCTGCTATTAAGATATAGATTACATATACACTCACATTATTATAAGCCCAGTTTTGTACAGACAACAACAAAGCAAAAGTCTTCGAAAACTGTGACAGATACTTAAGTACTGAAGCCATGTCAGAGACGCATTCAAAGCCAGGTGGGACCGATCGGCTCCAGCTCAAGGCCTCTCTCCCTACAGCTGAAAGTATGGTGAGGAAGGACAAAAGCTGACCCCTCGGGGAACAGCTAAAAAAAGCATCCAAAAAACACACAGCAAGCTCTGGCAAGAAGTTTGCATTTGCCATCACTTAAATTAACAGCAAAGGAATCCCTAGGAGGGAGGAAATTTGGACTCTGTCCAACATGAAAGTGTGCTGCGTGAGGAGCTGGGGCGGGGGGGGTAAGAGCCAGGGAAGCATTGTGGATTCAGAGGAAGCCAACACACACACTGCCGGGAACCCTGAACCCTTAAAAAAGGCGGGAGCTTGGAGCTTGACTGGATTTGACTATGTCGACAGATATCGAGAGAGAAGTTTATTGCAGGTGACCTCAAATAGAATTGCTATTGTCGCTCATGAGTTTGCCATGAGCTATCTTCAGAAAACAAAGGCTTTTATATGTTCAAAAAACCCAAGTGATCTTAAAGCGTCTCAAGAGTTTATGAAAACTGAAATAATCTAAAATATCACAGTTGGCAATATAACTAACATAACATTGGGAATAGTTCCCCACTGGAGTTGCTATCAATTCCTACACAATGTGCAGGTCATGCTGACTTCCAGAAGACGACTCAAATGCCCAGTCAGCATCCGTTTAGCTTACGACAGAAAGGATAACTGCTCTACTCTTCCATAATGGCCTAAAGAGTTATGATGTATTCTGGATTAAGTCCTTCTAAAACACCTAAACAGATGGTTTTTTCCCCACAAAACTCATTACTAAGTTAGGTAGTAATTCGGTCATGTAAATTTAACTTAAGCTAGTAAATCTAATAACATCTTTCTAAAGGCAATAAAATGTTCAAGACCTTAATCCTTTTAATTCACTGTTTATCCCCTTGGCACCTAGACTATTTTTATTCTAGTCACTTTTGCCGTAATAAAAAGTTAATAAAAGAACACAAGTTGTCCGATGGGTTGCAGAACTAATGAAGACTGGTTTCCTATAGGTTTGGTGTCTTACGTCCCTTCTTTCCCCTATGGTATTTACCCCAGCTGCCAGCAGGTTGTCTGGGAGCCTATCTCTTTGGGAGTCCTCCACGTCCCTTAACTACACGTGAGCGAAGAGGCAGCTCTGAGCTAAATACAGTTTTTTACTAGCCCACAGGTTTAGCAGAGCAAAGAGCTGATAATTTCACATTCCAGCTTTCTCCTCTATAGGGCTCTTCTACTGAAGATCAATGAATTTAAGGCAAAGATCTCCCTTTAAAAAATAGACTGTCAGAGGCCTATGAACTTCCCACATAATAATGCAGTAGCTCTTCTGCCTAAGATAATCCACACAGCATCGCTACTAACCAGAGCCATAACACATATGTATTCCACAAATGCCCTGAAAGATAAGGTGATCTTTGCAGACCACAAGAAAAGGTCTCTCCGGTAAGGAAAGGGCAGGGAAAACATTGCTTTCCGAGAAGCCCCATGGGAAATAACCAAAGTTACAACCAGCTCTTTCCTAAATCAAGGCGATCAGGTTCAGGTAGCTTCACATGTGCCATCATGGCAACGTTACAAAGGAAAGGTCTGTCACAGCAATGCAAGTCCCAAACCTGGTGGACATTTCTAGTTTACAGCAGTTATCTTGAAGAGCCCCTGCATACTTGCACGCAGACAAGGCAAGCTGCAGAACATTTCTATCACTTGTTGTCTATGGAGGGCTGCAAGGTAAGCGGCCATTCTGCTCTGGCACAAGCTCTGGGTGGTTTCAAGGCATAGCTCCACATCTAGCACATTAGTACAAATAGGTCACGGAGGTCTGCATGAGAGGGAAACAATAACACACATGAGACTGGAAGAAAGCCCTCTTGGTCACACTTGGTCTCACAAAGTAGTCATCACTTGCTAGCTCTTTGTTGTGAACCTGTGCTATAAAAATCAGCCATGCTCCCTTGATGAGGGTGCCAGAGCTGCAGCATTTACCGGTATTTCCAAGGGCCTAAGTCAATCTACTGTTTTGCATACACTTATCTTGTGAAAACACTTGTTTGCCTGTTCTCCTGCCTCTAAAAAGATACATTAGATACTGATTCAGGGCTTCACACCTTTGGTGTTGCAAACATGGTACAAATGGCCCTACACAACACCCTTGCCCACGGCAGCCCAGGGAAGGAGGGAGGAAAGGGCAACCTGCAGCATTGCACCTGAGAGTGTCCACAGGGAACAGACCACAAAAAGGAAGCCTACAGAGGGTGGAAGCAAGGACAGCTAGCCTGGGAGGAATATAGAGAAATTGTCTGAGCAGCCAGGGATCAGGTTAGGAAAGCTAAAGTCCTGACAGAATTAAATCTGACCAGGGATGTCAAGGGCAACAAGAAAAGCTTCTGTAGGTATGTTAGTGATAAAAGGAAGATGGGAAAGTATGGGCCCTCTCTGGAAGGAAACAGGAGACCTAGTTGTCGGGGACAGGGAGAAGGCTGGGGTACTCAACGACTTTTTTGCCTCAGTCTTCACCAGCAAGTGCCCCAGCCACAACGCCCAAGTTGTAGAAGGCAAAGGCAGGGACTGGGAGAATGAAGAACTGCCCACTGTAGGAGAAGATCAGGTTCGAGACCGTCTAAGGAACCTGAAGGTGCACAAGTCCATGGGACCTGATGAGATGCATCTGCAGGTCCTGAGGGAAGTGGTGGATTAAATGGCTAAGCCACTATCCATCATATTTGAGAAGTGGTGTCAGTTCGGGGAAGTTCCCGCTGACTGGAAAAGGGGAAACATAATGCCCATTTTTAAAAAAGGAAAAAAGGAAGACCCGGGGAACTACAGGCCAGTCAGTCTCACCTCTGTGGCCCGCAAGATCGTGGAGCAGATCCTCCTGGAAACTATGCTAAGGCAGATGGAAATTAAAGAGG
>NW_009621167.1:4605-7935 GCF_000690535.1 Cariama cristata | reverse complement strand
GGGGTGGGGGGAAGGGAAGGAAAATAAAAGAAGTGGTTTCTACAGTAAGAAAACAGGTATTCTTAACAGGTGTAAAGTGATATAATTCCAACATGCACTGCAATTACAACCCAGCCTGCTCATCATTTCCATGGTGGTTACCATTGTAATCGTTCTAGCAGGATTTCCTATTCTAATCTCAGGAAATAGCTCAAATGCCACTGTAAATTTTCCTAATATGCTGATTTTTGGTGGCAGCTTGCACTGGGGGCACCAGCCATCTCTCACTGTATGCTCTAGAAAGCAGAAATAGAACCAAGTTGTCTCACTTGAGCACTTATCCGACATGAAATTTTCATCTTATCAGGCACAGTGTTGCCTTGAATTCTAAGCATTTGGCCTGCTGCTGCTGTCAACTGTTATGTGAGCTCTACAGCAAACCAATGCACGTTTTTCTTGTGTCAGTATTTCTCTTTATTCCCATACCAACATAATTCTTGGAGAGGTCGCACGATGGGTTCTTCTGCCTGCAAGCAACTGCTTCAGAGTTGACTGCAGAGAGCTCCAAAATCTGAACTGCAGCACTGGTTCTTGTTTATCTCAACAACAGGAAAGGGGGAGTTAGGTGAAAAGAAACTTGTTTTTTACTTTTTCTTTTTTTTTTCCTTACCTTCCTAACATCTTGAGCAATACTGAGTATGTCTATGTGTTTGTGTCCAAGTATGCAAAAGTGAACACCCATTGGCTTGTGGCTGGTATAAATTAGGCACATATTTAGTTATCATTTTCATATGACTCCTTTTACAAGAGTAAATTGCTGCTTACTGCCCAACTCCTCTGGCCTCAAGACAGAGAATCAGAATCTTTTTTGTTTCATTTTTATGACTGTTGTTGTAATTGTAGATTTGCTCATCTCTGAGGTATTGGGAGTATGTTGTAGAGATCATCAATTTTACTGCTCTTGTGTTTAGGGAAAAGAACGAAATGGCCAGACTACTTACATCTTTATATCAACACATGAGCATGTCAGAGATTAAAAGATAAACTTAAGACATTTTTACAGTTCTCTTCTAAGTACACTTCATAGTTCAGAACAGAATTTTGTCTCATGCTGAAATATTTCCTACCACTGACATTTGATGTTTGCCTCAGTTACTCCTCAATCATCAACTTTTAGGTATTTTGCCAGTGATAAAATCAGGATGTTAGTGTGGATTGACTAATCTGAGTTTAGATATGTTGCCTCTTCCATTCTCTTTAGTTTGTACTTTTGAAAAGAGTTGGTAAGTGTGAGGCACCCAAATGCTTCTTGAAATTCAATGAGATTTGAGACCGTGTCTCTCTGAGTAAGTACTCGGAAACTATGACAGTAACCTAAAAAGAGTCCTTGCAGTCTTAAATTTAGCCCTCATACTTTAGCCCTCTCCTAAAGAGCTTCCAACTGTGTAATTGCAAATTATGTTAAATAATAACATATTTTTTTCTTATTCATAAAGTGCACTGAAGTATCTTAGTTGTACTCTATGTTTATAGAATCGTGGTTGCATTGCCACTAGGTCATTCCATGCACCAATATTAGGAATATATTAAGGAAGCCAAAGAAACACATATTTCTTTTCTCTCTGTAGCAGCAAGTCTGCCAACCGCCTAAGTTGCACTACTGTCCTTATTGCTGAGGATAGTTACACAGCAAGCATGAAGTTTATTCACATCTGTAAATTTGATTTGTCTTGCTTTTCTGAGGCAAAAGAAGGGCTGGTTTGCTGCCTTTGCTTCATGTGCACAGGCTGAGCGCCATGCAAAAGCCTGGCAAAGCTCTTGTTGTATTCAGTGTCGAAAGGAGATTTTACCAACAGACTTGAGGACTGTGATTCTAGAATGACTTTATGCAGAAAGATGTCCTGTCCTCGTTAAGTCTACACCTAACAGCTTCCTTTGGTCAACAAGGGACTCACTGGAACCAAGGGTTGTGACCTGCCTTGCAAACATGCTCAGAAGCAGCATTGAGGGACAAACAGTTGAACGGGTATATTTTTTCAACCTTTGTTCAGAGCTCAGCTGTCCCTCTATGCCATTGGGCTCTTCAAAGCAATTTTTTAAGCTGATCTTTTTGTAAGCATCTATGTGCTGAGGAAGACTCTGTGAAAATCTGCCTTGTGCTTCCTTATTCAGAGCTGCCAGGAATTCCTTTATATCGGATTTGCAACTAGAAATTTGTGGGAGGGGAATTTTTTGTTTTGTGCGGGTTTTTTGTGAAATGTAGCTGCAGTGGCATTTCACATATCCAGAGATTCTGCAGTCCTTCAAAGTTTACTATAGCTGGAGGAATGGCTAAATGATGTGGCAGCCTCCCTGTTGTCAAACCACAGCGCAGACTTCCAAAGCGATCCTGGTGCTGCGTTCTTTCCTGTCTCCATTGGTTTGTGAATCCATACTCGTCAGGAAGTGTGATTTTGTTCTTTTTCCTCACACTTCCCCTGAGCTAACTGTGAATGTTATTGTGTTTTGGATTTCGTTTCAGGTTCCAGCTGAGACTTTATACCTTTGATATAAGTGTGAATTAAAAAAAAAAAAAAAAAAAAAAAAAAAAAAAAAAAAAAAACAAAAAAAAAAAAAAAAGGAAAAAACCCAAGGAGGACAAAGAAGCTGGGTTATGATGTCTATGGGAGTTTTGGTGGTTTGAGGTGATTTTCCAGCCTAGTCTACAGGACATGACTTTCTTCTTAAATACATCTTTTAACCCCACAGCAACCATTGCAATTGTGCACTTCATTTCATGAGCACGGCTTGAAGGGTGAACATATAGGAGAATTCAGCTGCTCTGTAACCAAGTCCATGGAACAGCTCTTCTCTCAATGAGCTGTATGCTGGGATGTGCCTTTGGTTCACCACAATATATCTAGTTTTACTTACACAAATTAAAGGGGAAAGAGGGGGAGGTGAATCAAACCTGGAATTCAGGAACAGGAGTTTTGGGATTGTTTCCAGCAGAATTCCTCTGCTTGATGCCTCCGTTCCTCTATAAATATGAAAAACATTGCAGAAAAAGTTAAGCACAGGTAAGTGCTGGGCTTAAATCTCCCTCAGATATGGAACTGAAAGAAGTCTCTACATTTGGGGTGGTGAGCTCTTGTGGGGGAAACTAAGGATTATACAGAATGGGGAATGATCAGACATGGGACTTTAGGAAGACCTTAAAGTTTATCTTCATTATCAGTGAATAAATTATGTTTATAGACTGTATTCTACCTGGAACTCCTAAGCTCAATTCAGATCTCAAAGTATGGTTGTGAGATATAAAGAAGCCGAGAATTCTGGTCCATTTTCTTGAACTGACACAATATCCTCACT
>NW_009621167.1:0-4589 GCF_000690535.1 Cariama cristata | reverse complement strand
TCTGAAATTGAAATAATCTGTCTTCTAAGAGACAGCATGCTGATGATTTGTTTCATATCTCACTCTAAAAATGATGTATTATTATGAATCCATCCCTTCTTACAGCAAGTGTATGATGACGAGGAATCACTGTACCTTTAAAGGAAAGGCAAAACGTGAAACAACAGTTGCTCCTTTGGCATTTATGAGTTAACCTGTTGTTTTTTTTTTCCTATCCCAGGCTATCCAGATTGAGGAATTCATAATAAAATCCTCACATTACTTTTCTCTGAGGCTTCTTGCTATAGAGCTCCTTTGAAAGCTTAATTGTCAAACTTAGTTTGGGACTATATAATGTACTTCACAACTCCATAACTTGACTTAAGTATTAGCACAAATGTTGTGGGTGATAAAAAGAGCTGTTTTTCATATTACTTTGAAAAGTTGAGCTCATATCATTATTCATGATTGAGTAAATATAGGTTTTTATTCCAGGGTACTAACAGCACCATAAATACTCACTTTAAGGCTTCTGGATCTTGTCAAATTGTACTGACTACAACACACATGTTTTAACAGTAAGAATAATAAGATAAGGAGCATTGACACTGACAGTGCCCTGGAACAGACTGTGTAGAAAGGTTGTGAATTTTTCATCATTGAGCATTTTGAAGAAGAGGCCAGAGAAACAGACATCAGGAAGGAAACCACTTTGGGAACAGGCAGCCGAGTAGAGAGCAAGCTGACATCCTTCCTAAAGGAGAATAATTTTTTTCATTGATTCCAAAACTATCTTGAGGAAAAATAACAGCAGTTCTATAACCAAGACCATTCTGATGCTCAAATTGATGTTATTCTTGCTGATATCAGTTCCAACATTTAGGAAATACTTGATGGCAGCAATTCCTGTGGAATAACAGCATTGCAAGGGGTGACTCCACAGTCTACACATAATGGTACTGAACAGGATCATCAGTGACCATACAAGGTGTCTGCTCTACTGCTGCTGACCAGGTACAAGGCAGTTACAAAAGATATAGAGAAGAACCCATCAGGGAAATTTACTCCTCTCAGTTGCCAAGTGTTTTTATTAGCCTTTGCACAAGACTAGTTGTATGTCTCTGAATGTACAGTGATATACAGGACTGAATGTACAGTAAGCAGGAATATGTGGGCACCCACAAAGCTGCCAGTTCCTCAAGCCATGCAACTGGGTCTGCATGGAGCCTCAGTTTTTCCTTTTCCTCATGTTGTGTCTGGCACAGCTAAGTCACCACTGACACAGGACTTAGCTATGGCAGGGAAAGACCAGCTGCAACTGGATTCCCTGAAGGAAAAGTCAACTTTTTCTTGATCATTCCTTTGTGTTGGGAGTTGCAAAACCTTGCCTGCTCCCTCACTTGGGCCATAGGGAGGGTGTCCTAGGTAATATCTAAAATCAATCAGTGTGTATATATATTTTTATGTCTCTGTGTGTATGCATGTACATATGTTTATTGACGATCTGAACAAGGGGACCGAGTGCACCCTCGGTAAGTTTGCAGATGACACCAAGCTGGGTGGGAGTGTTGATCTACTTGAGGGTAGGAAGGCTCTACAGAGGGAACTGGACAGGCTGTATTAGATTCAACAAGACCAAGTGCCAGGTCCTGCGCTTGGGGCCCCCTACATCACTGCGGGCTGGGGCAGGAGTGGCTGGAAAGCTGCCAGGTGGAGAAAGACCTGGGGGTGTTGGTCGACCGTTGGCTGAACATGAGCCAGCAGTGTGCCTAGGTGGCCAAGAATGCCAATGGCATCCTGACCTGTATCAGAAACAGTGTGGCCAGCAGGACTAGAGAAGTGATCATCCCCTTGTACTCTGTGCTGGTGAGGCCGCACCTTGAACACTGTGTTCAGTTTTGGGCCCCTCACTACAAGAAGGACATTGAGGTGCTGGAGCGTGTCCAGAGAAGAGCAACAAAGCTGGTGAAGGGCCTGGAGAAAAAATCTTATGAGGAGCGGCTGAGGGAGCTGGGGTTGTTTACCCTGGAGAAAAGGAGGCTGAGGGGAGACCTTATTGTCCTCTACAACTACCTGAAAGGAGGTTGTAGAGAGGTGGGAGTTTGTCTCTACTCCCCAGTAACTAGCGATAGGACAAGAGGAAACAGCCTCAAGTTGTGCCAGGAGAGGTTCAGGTTGGATATTAGGAAGAATTTCTTAACTGTAAGAGTTGTTAAGCATTGGTATTTCTGATACAGGCCAGGATACTGTTGGCCTTCTTGGCCGCCTGGGCACACTGCTGGCTCATGTTCAGCCGGCTGTTGACCAAAATATATATAATGATATATATCTATGTTTATCTATATATAAAAGTACAGATGCATATTTGTGTGTATCTATGTACACACCATGTATCGCTAGTGAAGCCACAGTAGAGATGTCTAAGCCAAGTAAATGAAGATGATGTTAGTTTTGGACATTGCTTTCCTGGCAGGAGAAGTCCTATATATCATTCTGTCTCTGGACTGTGGTCTGGAGTTGGCAGCATCTCTGAACAAGTCCACTGCAGAATATTGTCTCCTGCAGATAAAAGTTGAGAGGCTATTTCTGTAAAGGAATTTTGTTTTTCTGAGCACAGTTTCAGGACACAGCTGCATTTAAGTGAACCTTGTTATAGAATTTCTTAGATCATACCAGAGAGACTTATGACCTTCATAAAGCCAAGAAGGACAAACATTGCTGCTTTAAAAGCTTTTAGGAACTGATCATTTTTCATGCCCACTTGTCTGTGGCAGTTACAGTAAATTTGCTGTTCTCTGCATGACTCCAAGATACGCTTTCCCTTATTACAGAACCACAACAAAAAATACTGTAGTAATATATGATTCTGGCTTCAAATGCAGCTGTACCGCTTTGGTTCATTTCCATTTAACTTAGTAGTATTGACTGCACACAGGTGGTTCTTCTCTCTTTAAAAGGTGACATCTATAAGTCCATAGAAAGGAGGTTGGTTTTGATTTACAGCTTTCTTAGATCCAGATGTCCCTAGAAGTATTATTTTTGCTATAGTAGGAAATTCTCTTGCCATAATCCAGAATCCTTTTTGCACTGCTGTGTGTATCTACTAAGGAACAGGTCCTTGCCCAAAGACCTCTCAGTATCTCAAACAGTATATGATTTCTACTGTTTCCATAACTATTATTATTAATGTACTAAGTAGCACAGTGCTTCCCATCTCTAGGATTTATTAGGCCAGAAGTGAATTAACAAACAGAAAACCTTACTGCCACAAAAACAGGAATCCAGAGGATTTATCTAGACCCTATTGTGCTGCATGCTATACAAACAGAAACAGTGCTCTTCTGACACCAAATATCTTATTACTTAAATGCAAGACAAGATAGAATAGGTGCAGACTCCATGGAAACAAAGGTAGACTCATGGTAAACTCTCCTGAAAGTTCAAACCTCAAGGACGGTGGAGTCTGACTTGATCTTTCTTAACAATGCTGTGATATAAATAATGAACACTTTGCTAGAAATGCCCTTCAGGTAGAAATACACAGTCAATTAAGCTGTCCTTAGCTTTACTATTCTCTTCCTTTCTAACAGTTTCCAAAAAATGTATTTGTGTTCCCTTTTTATGAATGGCTAAGGAGAATTTGCCAGGCAAGAAAGCACAAGCTTAACTGTGCAATAATTCCAGGATGTTTGTTTTGAGATGATTTGACATGTTTCAGTTTGTTTGTGTAGCAGTGGAATATGTTTTTTTCCCAGGTGGCATTTGCAAGGAGTTCTGGCATCAAGTCTGCAAGGCATTGTGTGCATAGATTTCCAAAAACGGCTCTATTTCTTAATAGAGCTTAATAGCTCAAATTGGAGATTGCAAACAGACAGAATATCCTCTTGTGGGAATTTTCACAGATCTTGGTCAAAAGCAGTAATATTCATTTTTACTGATGTTAACCAATAACACAATTGAAAAATATTCTCCCTCTGGAACAGAATTCTGTAGAATACTTTAAAAACCTCAAATTGACAATGGAACAGAGCTACACAAATCAGATCATTTTCTATTAATTTTGTTAGTAATTATTCTTAAGATCTATATAACCAAGATTTAGCAAGATTTAGGAGGTAGTATAGTATGTTAAAAGGGAGAGTAAACAGGTGAAAAATGAAAAGAGCTTGATTTTTTTTTTTTAAAAAAAGCTCCAGCTCACGGGAGAAACAGAAAAAAAAAAAAAAACAAATCACTTAAGAGATCTAATTTAGCACAATGAGAGGGGTTGAGATGCAGCTAAGAGTCACATAAGAATATAGTTTCTGTGTCTGTAGTGCTGTGTGTGCCCCTGAGTCATGTCTTCCAGTTCTGTGAGTGGGTCACAGCCTTCTGAAGTCAACCTGGGGACATGGTGTGAGAGTCGGTCCAAAGTTGGCCTGAAAGAACAGTAATGTCTCAACATCGTCAATAGAAACTTGGAAATGATACAAGGATGCCAACACCCGAAAAGGGAGGACTCCATGGTACGGGAAAACACTGTACTGTTCTCCACTACCTGGGACTGAAAGTAACGGCCGAGATAAAACCACATAGCTACCATCAAAGAAGATGGATCTCAACTGCTGTCT
>NW_009621166.1:0-1321 GCF_000690535.1 Cariama cristata | reverse complement strand
TGGGCCTGGGGCCCGGGGAAGACCGCGGGCCGCGCCATCTCCCGTGGAAATCTCCTCTCCCCTCGTCTCGCTGCCCCACGAAACGCTTCGAGCTCATCGCCCCGGGGAGCAGCCAGCCCTGCCCCGCTGCCCGCCCCGGGTTACCCAGGCAGGGATTGCGGGGGCACGGAGTCACTGCGCACTGAATAGTAACGGGCGGAGGGAGGATGAAACATACCTCTGGCTCTGCTAGGGGTGAGCAGGGAATGCACAAACAGGGATTTGTCGGGAAATCATCCCGCTAAGGCGGAGAGGGGAGCGGGGCTGAAAACGCCCCTCGGAAGAGGCTGCCGAGAGCAGCACCGGCTGACAAAAAGCAACAAAGGTGTGCCCGGAGCAGCGAGGCTTTGAGCGCTAAAAGAAGTAAGAGGATCCGGGGGAAAGGGTTGTGCAGTTTCAGCCGTGCGAAGCCCTGGCATCCCGGGACAGGAAGAAGGCAATTTAAGCCTGGAAATTTGTGTTCGGCTGCAAACACTTCAGTCGCAGTTTGCAATAGCACTTAAAACTGACCCAGGACCTGAAGCCTCCGCTTCAGAAGCTGCTCAGTTTTTTGGGTCACCTCCGAAAGAGCCACACGAGTTTCTGAATCATCTCGTTATTTTATAATTATTTTTTTCCTGTATTGTCAGAAGATGTCAGCAAGGCTTCAGAGGCATTTGTTGCTCAAATCAGTGTTGTGGTTACAGGCCGAAATTTTGTATCGTGCCTCCTGCTAAGGGTGGCTCTATTTTAAAACGAAATTCTAGTGTGTTACGTAGTAAAAGACAAGAAAGAAAGCAAATCATCCCATTTAACCTCCTTTATATATATATTTTCTTTTCCTTATAAACAAACTACTTTGGAAGACAAATGTGTTTATTCTGAAACGTTCCTCACAATTAGTCTTCGCTTTGAATGCAAAGTCCGGATGCAGCGAAGTCCCTTATCTGCGGAGATATCACCACCAACAAAAAACAGTAGAGAAAGGAGCAAAAAGTCTCCCAGCTGCCAGGGTCAGCTTCCAGATTCTGGGAAGGCGGCACTAAAGGAAATATTCACTTACCTGTCTCAGCTTTCCAGACCAACACCCGGAGCCTGTCCCGATCCAGTGGCCTCGGAAAAGCAATTGCACCCCGCTTTGCATCCGGCTGCAGCAATGGCAAGTCGAATCTAAAAATAAAACTTTTTTTGTTGTTTTTTTGTGTGTGTTTTGTTTTGCTTGTTTGGTTTTTTTTAATAAATTGTAGGTTTGCTATAGAAGCCCTTTAAACGCTAAAAATCTTTGATTATCTGCGAGCGCTGG
>NW_009621165.1:4599-8719 GCF_000690535.1 Cariama cristata | reverse complement strand
GCCCCAAAACACGCACCTACCTCGGGGGGCTGCCTCAGATTCCTGTTCCGCTCAGGGAGGGTTTTTAATCGCCATTCACTTGTTAGGCCACCTTCCTACCAAGTCTCTGCTCCCCCTTTACCCACGTCGTATTTCGTCCCCTGCTATTTTAACCACGGCACACCGAGCCCCGGTAAGCACCGCTTGGGCAGACTCGTGTCAGTTAGGCAGTTACCGAGACCTTCCTCCCCTGAAGCTGCAGGTAGTGAGAGGGGTGGTCTGCACCCATTGCACCCATACCCACCTACGGGTGAACCCGCACAGCTCTTCGGCCCCCTTAGCAGAGGCTGCAGTCAGATGGGAGGACGGGCAGGATTTAAGGATGAGCACACCGATGTCTTGGCTCAGCTAGCGTTACCAATACACAGCTCCCCTTCGGCCTCTCATCCTCGCAGAACCTGGGCGTTACTGCCACTTGGGCATCTCTCATGGATCTGTAACAAACCTGCAGGGCTTTTTTTATCCTCCGCAGAACGGAGAAGGGTTGATCCCCTACAGCATTGCCCAGCACAGGACAACAGTCCAGCATACACAGACTGCATGCTCGCTCTGCTCCTCACTCCAAGAAAACACTAGCATGACTGGCCAGAAGGTAAGAACATCAAATATTTACGAGCATCTGTACAGCAGCAACGCTCTTCTCGCAGGGAGGAAAAAGGATTTACACTGCACCCCGGTGCTTCTACCAACATCTATTAACTCACTGATGCAGACACACAAATCCAATCTTTAAAAGCATTTCGTAGGCACAGGAGTAGATAATTCAGCTGTTTTCCTGCCCTACCTTCTTTTAATTCACTGGGAACTCCCAGGCCGTATAAAATGCCTTTCTTCATCCCAGTGTCGCAGGAGCCCTTCGGGGGGAGAGGCTCTGCAGCCGAAGGTGCTGCCTCCCGGCCTGCAGCTGCCCCGGGGAGCTCCGGTGGGACAGGAGCCGTCCCTTACCGCTAACAAAGCCTGCCAGGACAGCCTGCACAGTACTGCTAATCCACACATACGATTGCCCACATGCCTTTCACCGTGTTTTAATTTATAAATTTTAAAATTGACACAAATTCTTTTCATCAGTATTAGATCGATGAAAATTAAATTCAAACACATACAACAATTTCAGTTGATAAGCAGTATTAAAAAACAACTTAGTAGGAAAGAAAGCCTGGTTTATGCATCAGAAAATCAGCCGCTTTCTCTACAGCAAAGTTAAAAACACTTCATTAAAGGCAAGACATCTGCTTTTCTCCTTGCTATCCTTCCCTCAGCCAGCTTTAAACAAGAAGGAACAGACTGTTTCCCCTTGCAAAGCATGACAATCAAGTTATCACATACATTTTCAGAACAAATTAAAAATATATGTTGTGGTTCTAAGGATTACTTACCAGCATGCATTTTTGGAGGAATGCATTCTGTAAGTGCCTGGACAAGACAAAGTACCATTCAATGAACAGGCACTCTCAGTACTCTCATGTCATACCATCATTTTAAAGGACCACCATCAGCATTAATTCCAGGCAGTCTGCAAATATCAAATAAGCTCGAGGTGTTTTGCCTGCCTAAACCTGAAATTCCTCAATTGTGCTTTCATGCACCCCTATCTCGTTTACTTTGGGAAACACCTGTTTGCTGAGGGGCAAGCCAATTCAATAAAAGCAGTGGCTCTACAGAACATCAAAGTTTCACTGAGGAACAAATTCCAGCTTTGGCTTCTTAATTTTCTGAAGTCACATAAGACAAGTTAGTTAATCTTCAGTCAACCAATCCGATGCTCAGTCCCATTGGTGCTCATTGCCTGCTCTCTGCCTTTCTAAGCAATTATATTCTACTTACAAAAAGGGCTATGTTTTTCAATAGGTTATCATCTTCAGGTTGAAGGGCCAAGCCACTGTTAGTGAAGCTCTTCCAGAACTGATTATAACATTCTGATGGGGAAGTTATTTTGGACAAGATATACTGCGTGCTTTTAAGCGTACTGCCATCAGGCAGATCTCGCACGACAGAAAGCTAAGAGAATCAAGGTGAATCAGGCAATGAACTACAGCAAGTAGCATTCCTGGCCGGGGACCTTCATGTCTTCTACTCTCTGCTAGAGAAAACAATGATTAAAAAAAACCATCATACATAAAGTCACATAACTTTATTCAACTGGAAGCATGAAAACTCAGAAAATCTAGCTTCCTACCTGCATCCCGCCAGCTAAAACCTTAGGGCAAGTTACATCCTTAGTGATATAAACCCACTTAAAGACTTTACAGCTTTAGAAGATGATGGTTTCCATACTAAACAAGGATTGCCGTGAGTCAAACAACAAACGAACGACACCTTTACCATAAAACTAGTATATTTCTGCCTATTCTTTCACACTAAAAACACCTCTCGACTAAAAACTTCAGTGACTAGTTGAAAAGTAAATCTAGTTAATATAAAAATAATTTTCTTCTCTCTTGTACAAGCCAAGAGCGATGACACTGAACAAACCATCATAAGACTTGTATCCAAGTCAAAAACAAGCAAGAAAAAAGCTGGGATTTTAATTCCTCTTAAAAATAATTTTCCTTCTTTTCAAAAAGACACTGGACCAATTAAATGTTACTCTAATTATCTTTCAGATATAGCATCAGCTTAACTCACAAGACACTACAGAGACAGAATTCCAAGGATTTAGTCTCTAAAAGTACAGTTAAATTCTTGCGCTGCAGCAGGAAAGAAAGATTTGGCTCAAAGAATCCCACTGTAGCCATCAACAGCTTTACTATATACTTCCTTGAATATTTCTTTTCAGCTTCATAAAACTAATGTTTAAATGAATGGAAACTGCACACTTAAAAGAAAAATTGCATTCCATACCAGTAATAATTTAATGGAAAGTCAAAAGTTCCCCATTTCCATTGTATACCCACATCTACACAACACTACAGCTCCTCTCACAGCACCTTAGAACAGCCAGGGGCGAAGGCGTAAGGCAGGCAGCAAGGACAGCTTCACACATCCTCGCTGGTAACGGCTGTTCTGCAGCAAAGCTGGGTCCCTGCCGAAAGCAACTGGTTTTTCCTTCCCTCTTCTCCAGGCTTCCAGAAATCCAAACATGTACTTTTAACCCACACATTCAGAAATTTCCATCCCAACTATCAAATACTTACAGTGTTTATAGCAGAAACTGCACTTGTATATATAAATTAGGAATATTTACACCTCAACTGGACCCATATACATCAATTTCAGGTCTATCTGCATTACTAAGAAAAAAGAAATACGATGCCTGTTTTCAGGAAAAGTGACATTTTAACAGCAGCTTTTTCACCCCCAAATGTTTCAAAGCTCTCACCCTGGACTGCTTACTGAAAATAATGGTCAACATAAACAAATTCTGTACAGTTTTCCAAAAGCAATTCTCCAGGCCACAAGCCCTATGCTGAAATACAAATGACACACTTGTACATATTTATATGGTTCTCCAGGCAAGGTATGCAAGTGCCTGTGCAGGGAACTGGAGAAGAAAGCCGCCTCCCCTTTTATAAAAAGTATTAGAGAAAAAAAACAAACAAGCAAGCATATAGAAAAGTTTCTCACATCTCATTGTAAGTACAAAGAAACAATTATTTGTACGCATTTATATTGAAATGCTGTCCACGTAAACAACCAAATGAAAAGTCACATTCAAACAGTTAAGACCAGAATTCATATCCTACTTCGTAGCAGCCACCACCTCCATCATCATTTAGTTTCCTTCCTCCAACCCGTTTTAAAACTTTTGGGCCTAAGTCCTGGCGGGGTACATTAGCACCCAAACATCTTACGTATCAAAAACTCAACTTACTTCACGCAAACTTTGTTTTTTAAACATATATATACACACACACACACACTTTACTTGGTATTCTCCAGACAATTTTCCATTCTCAATATGCGGAGTGAGAGCTAAGTCCCTGTCACAAACCAGTTTTGACTGTTTCTCCGTGACTTTTAACTCTCTAGTCTACAGTCACATGAAAATATTCGTAACTATCGAGCGTAAACACACTCCCCCTCACGAGATACATGGATTAATCAGTGTAACTATGGTGTTGAAGGCATTTCGCTGAAACAC
>NW_009621165.1:0-4586 GCF_000690535.1 Cariama cristata | reverse complement strand
GGAATGAAACAAATACACAACACGTGAATACGAGCAAAGGCAGTTCTCTTCTGCCCAGCTCCAATTAACTGCAAAATGGACCCAACTTCTTTTTTGCTGAAATCTAGTTTCAAAGTGAAAGCTCACAGTCCTATGACGCACTTTACACACATTTCACCACTCTAAGTGAACGAAAAAGGAGTCAAACATTTTTTCTCTACCCAACACATAACGGCAATGAAGTTCTATTATTTCATAAGGCATATTCATCTTCAGTGAGAATCCAAGCACAAGCAAGAATTCTGCTAAGTCCCATAACTGCATCTTCATCTACCCAATGTCTTGAAATTCCAGGATCCCCTACTCTGTTCCTCAGGTGGAATAATCCCTCTCACAGTGGGCATTTTTTATTTAACATAGCTAAAGAGCAGGGCTAAATAAAAAAAACCCTCAGCAGCTGGACCTCTGTATCTTTCAGAAAGAGGGACACACAAATGACCAATTTTTGCAGTTCTCTGGCTTTATCCCATAACCTCCCTTTTTACAGTATCTATATATATAAATTAGAAAGAGATAAAGCCCATGATTAACTGCAGCATTCATGAAAAAAAACTCCAGTCCGTATTACACAGTTTCTTCTGATCGGAGATCACTGAGGTGTAAAGGTGAGAATCATCCAGCTGATAACAAAGTAGAAGAGGAAGATGGGGTACACAACAAGAGCTTTGCGGTTCGGAGGCTGACTGTCTGCCAGGAAAGCTGTAGATGCTAGTGAAAAAGAAAAATACTTGAAACATGAGCAGCATAAAACTAAAAGTCTAAGATCCACTGCAGATGTTAACAATTTTGAATTCAGATCCATATTACATTTATGTTGAAAGAGGAAACAGAGTAACCCGTTGCTCAACACCAATGGTCTATAGTCACCAATTAAAACTTTATCATACAGAAAGATGAATGCTGATTAACATTCTGTAACAAGAGTCAGACTTACACATTAAGAACAGGAGAAATAATGCAAATGCATCTGTATGAAATTAGCATTTTCTAATAGTACTTATAGATCATAGATCACAGAACAAAATACCGAGTAGTCTCACATGGGGTTTAATATTAAATTATCATCCTTCTGCCAAAGGCAATTTGCCTATGACCACGAAAATGAACAGGAGCATAGGCAGAGGCTGAACCTCTGCCAACACAAGGTTTGGAAGCACTATTTCTACAATACTTCAGCATCCTAGGAAACACCTTAAACTACAATATCCATTGGCTTTACCCAACAGCATGCATGCAGATCTACCTCCTCAAGCATTGCGCTACTCAGTGCGCACAACAGGGTTATAATGCAAAAAGGTACTCACCTAATGTTGACCAACCAAACATAGCTACTACTACAATAAGACGTATAATGAAGCTGACAGTCCCAGAACCTGCCAGCAGTACCAGCCTGCACACCAGCATTGCTACTGTCAGGGGCAGGACACAGTAACCCAGAACGCACAGGCTCTGAAAAAAGGATCTGGAAAGGAGAGACAGAAATGGGGAAAAAGTAGTCAAACCAAAGCATTGCAGAAACTCCATGCATGGGAGCATTTTAACTGCTACTAAATAAACCGGCACTCACATAGTTCCTCCAAGCAGCTTGGAGTTTAGTGTGATGACAACTGCACCAAACCAGATGATGACAAAGACCTCAGCAAACTGGGGCCCTCCATCGTCTTTGCTATCTGCTGATCCACCCTGAAGCATCCTGTTGTAGGTAACAGATAAAAGGAGTCATTTGCAATCGATGACTGAGTTTTCATACACTTGGAGTAGATGACAGAATAGGAGCCCGAAACATTAATCCCCAATTAGGCTGCAGACCAATTATTTTTCATCTGTTATTTTTAGTAGTATCCTCAATTTTGTATAGGAAAGGAGAATGGTTGTGGCTCACTGAGGGCATTTCAGTCCATTTGTTTACCTGTTTTGAGGACTGTGTGAACATATAGGAGAAGAATAAAACCATAGACAACAGGCTAAAAGATGAAAAGTACCAAAAGCTTGGTAACATCTCAAACCAGGCAGTGTAGTGCATGACAAAACACAAAAGCCTTAAGGAAAGCTTATAATAACTACAGGAAACAAGCAACACAAAGCCTGGGAAAGTGAGCATGCATGGATTTAAACAACAGAAATAGACAGTGTAATTTAAATAAAGCTTTACCAACATTTTACTGAACGGTTTCTGTACATCGAGTACATAGGTATGCCTCAATCAGTTGACAGATCTCACCAACATTTCCATCCTACCCCAGGCAGTTCTGCACTCATATGCTCCAGCAGAGGACCAGAAACTCCTGGGAGCCACTGCCATCTCCATCTATGAACTACTACACCAGCCTGTCTTTTTCCACCGCTTCTCCCGGATATGTAGCGCGTAAGGTTACAAAACCTTAGACAAAGGTTTTGGCCTGCAGGTTAGGGTCAAAGTTGGCCAAATGTATGACAATCAAGGACAACGTGAATCAGGATACCTTTCGGTAAAATCATTCTTAAGACAGGGAACTAGGAAGAGTTCACTCCTCAATCCTAAATTTAAAGACGGGAGGTCTTAATAGGCTTGAAGTGTCACAAACACATTTTATAAGAAAATCTAAACAGCAAGTGCTCGCAGAAGACCAGAAAAAGGACCAGATGAACTTGATCTCAACACACGTAATCAGGAATTTTTGATTTCTCATTTTTCCAATGCAAAAGACTATAAAAACCCAAATCCACCCACTATAAGTACTCACAGTGCCAGCGAGACACAAAGCACCAAAGGGCCCCAAAGATCCCCTGTAGGTAAAGGAAAAAAATAAAATCATAAATATCACAGAATGATGCTCATTCTCATTTTCCTGACAGTAATAAAGCACTTTTTTCCAATTCCCAGTGTATCATTTTACATATCGTATTTCCTTATATTTTTCTTATTTAGCATCTTATACACCATATTCCATAATATAACCTACTCAAAACCTGCCAACTGTTAAAGTGACCTGTTCTACATATTCTGGCATATGTTCCACTTTTAAAGAGCTTTGGTAACACTCTGATTTTTCACGTTTGCTATTCAGCATTCTACAACAACAGAAAGAACACAGAGCAGACACTTCTGAATCCCTGTTCCACTGAACTCTTCCTTCTCCAACGTAGGCAAAGTCTGTTGGAAATATACCCTTTCAAGATTTTGAAAATCTTCTTATACGTACAGTCTCTGAGGAGAGCACTACTCTTTTTTGGATACATGACATGGACAAATTTCTTCCCAACAGCCTTCAGATCTCTCATCTGAAATAAAGCAGCAACACTTTAATTCATCCCTTCATAAAAATTACAGTTCACAACTTAAAGCAGCAAGATAGAAGTAAAGCATTTTCAGTGGTAAATCAAGATGGGATCCAACCCAAAAATTTCTGTAGCATCCTCTGCAACAAACAAAGCCTACTTTTTCTACCTTCCTTAGCAATCACATTTTATCCTTTAATAACACCCGATTAAGAATAATAATTTGTTTCCTCCTCTAGAAAAAGAAAATTAATGAAAAATCCTGTTAGTTGGGACAGTTTTCTCCCAAGCTCCATCTGAGGTTTTTATCCTTGCAAAAATTTTGAGATAACACAGGAACTTTGTGGCCGTAATTCAGATACTTTTTGATCTACAAGAATTCATTTTACATGGCTAGTTCCGAAAAAAAAAAAAAAAAAAAAAAATCCCCAAGCTCACAACAAAGTACAAGTCAAGTAGAGCTATGCAAAAATACAGTTTTTACATAACAGTTGGCCAAAGATATCAGCAAAACGTGTGTTTTACCATAGATAGAGGCACAGACTCACAATAGTATCCTTAACAGGCTCATCCAGTGTGGAGTAGACTTCATCAGGAGAGTGAGATCCAACAGGAACAGTAATCTCCCCTTCCACTGGAATATCTTCAGATATCGACACATCTGCGAGACCTGCAAACTAAATTTTTTTTTTAAAACCTTTAGAAAGAAGGAAATACAAACCAGCTCATATTCACTTCAAATGTTTTTCAGCTGGATTTAAGATGAAAACAACTGCTCAGAATTCAAAGATGCAACACTTAATAACACGGTCAACAGAGTCCAGCCGTTGTCTTCCCAATTTAAACAGCTCGCAGTCTAAAGAGATGAGTAGGCACATATAAGCAAAGCATTTCTCCAGTAACTCCCAGTAACCCACTTTCTGTCCTTTATTTAGACAGCAATAACTAAAGGAAGTAAAAACCTTATCTCTGTTTCTTAAGTAATGTACTGCCTGATAGCTGTACAGCCATGCCAACGCACTTGAGTACATGGTCTTCCACGGACTCCATGGGGAAACAACTCATGAGAAATTGTACAGACATCTACAGCCAGAGCGCAAAATCAAGGCTGTTAAGCACCAAACGTTAACAAAACTGATTTCCCCCACCCAAGCGGAAGGTTAAAGCACTCGAGCTCCCAGAGATGGAAGCAAACAGAGAACAGCCAGACCAGTTCTACAGTAAACTCCAGGGCAGACAGGACAGGCGGTAAGCAGCAGGGAGGGAGCGGCAGGAGGCCGACTGCTCCC
>NW_009621164.1:0-501 GCF_000690535.1 Cariama cristata | reverse complement strand
TTTTTCTGCAATGAACAGAAGTCACAGATAATAATTTCAAGTTTGCCTCCCTCCATTTTGGGAAATCACATCCTGCAGATCAGCAGTCAGACCTATGGGTCCTGCCAGTGACAGCTGTGGCTATTCAAAACTTCTTAATAGCCATAGCAACAAACACAAACACATTCAGTTTTTAGTTAGCAAAATATGCATCTAACTTTTGTAAATGTTCAGTGGTTAACAAACCATTTGAGTATAGCAATTAACTGAAATCTTAGTTGAGGTCTTTATTTTTTTGCCTAATCTCCTTTTGGCTTTCTGAAGAATAAGAGGAGGAGTAGTTTCTTATTTACTTCACAGGTGTGCTAAAAATATTTTTTGTTCACATATGCCCAGGGCTGTCAGAAATGAAGATGTTAGCTTAAGCTATTGTTTCTTTATTGAAAATTGTCTATAGCCACTTTCTACTTGGCACAAAGAGATATCTCATTCTGAACAACATGTTTTCGAGCACCGATATTC
>NW_009621163.1:0-1178 GCF_000690535.1 Cariama cristata | reverse complement strand
TGCAAAGCGCAGCAGGGCTGGGGGCACTGGCTCTGGGCACTGAGGGGGGAGGAGCGATTTACAGAGAGGATAAAGGCAATTGGGAGTGGGATGATGCTGAGAGCTCACTCTGGGGAGAGATCTTCACAGCCCTTTACAGGGTAGGTATCTGGGTGCAGGGCAATGCAGTTTAACATCCTGGAGGGAACTCTTAAAACTGGTACATCTGGTAGTATTCGAGATCTGACAGGAGGACTCTCTCAGCTTGCCTACTGTAGAGGAGGAGGATGTGCTGCAGAGCAGACCTTCCCTGCTGCACCATCGGAGGGACAGGGAATGACAGCTGCCATCTCTCGGTGACAGCTGCATGGGTGTGAAGGTGGGTGTGGAGCCAGGGTTTCCCAGGGTTGTCCTTCAGAGCAGGGTCCCTGCACCCCAGGGGCTGTGTGCTGGGGCAGGGACTCTGCTGCCTGCCAGGGTCAGCACTCAGCCTGCTCGGGGAGCTCCTCACAGTGCTGTGGAGAGAAACTGTGGGTGCAAGAAATTACCCCTGCTGAGGCAGAGCAGGATGCTTCTGCTGTAGAGAAGGCGCTCTGTGCGTTGGGTTTGCTCATAGCTCCACCTTATCCCTGGGCATTTCCGACGGGACTTTCAAGAAGAACATCAAGACGATGTTTTACTGAAAGGTAACGAGCTTTTACTTCAAATTTTTATCATCTTGGTAGGCTGGTTGGGCAGTGGGAGACTAGAATTTATTACTGCACTCTGGAAAAGTCACTGAGAGCCCAGTTCTCGTTAGGACTTGTCTGAGCTGCTCCTTAGCTCCTGCACAACCAGAGATGTCCACGGGCAGTGCCCTGCTGCCAGGAGGGGTCTGCAGGGCAGAGCTGACCACACAGCGGGTGGGATGGGGTCTGTGAGCACTGGCAGGGAGGAGACCCAGGGACAGAGAAACATCTCCCAGCAGGGACAGCTCCAGGCAGCAATGACTGGGGCAGGGAGGGAGAGGGACCTGTGCCTACAAATGCCATGGGAGGCGGGATTTGGGCACCTCTGTGCATCACCTGCATTGCAGATTCAAGCCAGCGATTTTTCTGAGAGCAAGCCCCTGATTTCTTCTTCCACCCAGCAGAGCTTTCACCTCACAGGCCTGTGATGGACAGAGGTGACCTGCCTTAAACATTTCTTGGTACATAAAG
>NW_009621162.1:0-1266 GCF_000690535.1 Cariama cristata | reverse complement strand
TGGTGGAGCGGTGGCTGGTCCCACCTCGGAAAGTCCCCGAGTGACCCATCTGTCGAGTCTGAGTCCCTGTGCCCAGCTGGTCTCCTAACGAGGACTTTGCCCATTAATCTTCCCACCGTGTAGAGGGATGGTGGAGCGTGGGGAGCGCAGGCAGCAGCCACTTTGCAGCTCGGGCGGGGAGCTGGCAGCAGGGAGAAGGAAGGGGGGGGCCACCACCACCCAGTGGTACAAAGTCCAATGCAGCAAACGGGTCAAGATAAAGCTGCGGAGACCAACCTCCCACCAAAGCCAAACAGCGGATTAACTTTCCCGGCGCAGATCTGAGGCCTTAAAGGGTCCCCGGGGAACTGCAGCGCTGGTTTGACAGCCCCGATGAGACCCTTGCGCAGGGAAGCGGAGAGCGGCAGCCTGCGGAGATGCTCACCTGCCCCTTCTCCTTTTCCTTCTGCTTCTTCCCCTGCCCAGGTGATTTTGCAGAGGTACAACCCCCCCGTGAGCAGTGCAATAACCCATGCACCAAAATTGCCCTGCATGGCCTCTCCCAGCCGTGCCACCGGCTTGCCGTGGAGCCTGGCCACCTCCTCTGACACATCACCAGCACTACCGATTTACACTGCAGCCCCGACCCTGGGCCCAGAGACCTGCACAGCACACGAGCCGCCTGCACCCCTCCAGGCTCCCAACGGAGCCCCGAAACAAGGCACAGCTCCTGGGCAGCGAGGTGTTTGCAGGGTCTGGTCCGGTCCCTGCAGACGTGGGCTTTGGGGGGATGCTCTGTCTGTGCCTATCCCTGAGGTCACATCAGCAGGCAGGAAAATCTGATGGGATATGAGAAAGACACAGAAATACAACAAAGAGGCTCTGCCTTGCGTCGGAGACTGATAAATTTTGCCGTGACTCTTGCTCGAGTGGAATTGCTGCAGCCAAAGCCGGTCTAAATGGCTTTTAGGAGGCTCGTCAGGTGTTCTTTTTTCTAGGACATCCTGACTTGCCTCTGGCTAACTCCTTTGTGAGAGCCCAGCCAAAGTTTCTCCACCTCTAAATTGGGGTGTAATGACACTTCCCCTCTTTCATGAAGCTTCAACTCTTTCTGATCTAGGTAGGAAAATAAATCAACCACGCGGATCATAAAAATCATCAAAACGGCAACCTGGGGTGAACTGAGCCGCAGATGGAGGGAAGGGCGCGGACGCTCGGAAAATGAGAGGTAGCGAGAAAAACAGATGTCATCTGGAGCTCTTTCCCCTGTAGGGTTAACGCGCACAC
>NW_009621161.1:1740-3171 GCF_000690535.1 Cariama cristata | reverse complement strand
CCCCGAAACCGCAACCCCTTGTCCGCAGCAGGGCACTGAGAGGGGAACAGCCATCGCCAGCCGCCTTTATCCTTCTGCAAGGTTAAAAGTAGCCCAGACCAAAAGTTCACAGCAACTCAGGTGAAGCCAAAAAAAACCAAGCAAAAAGGAGAAGGAAACATACTTTGAGATTTCAGACTTCTTATTTTCATATTTGACAGTCAAACCAGCAAAGCCACACAGTTGTCTATGACAGAAGAACTGTCTATAAATAAGGAAGAGTGCTGCTGTGTGCTAGCTTCTGAACAAGCCTGCTTTCCTCCCATGCATGATGCCCAGAGTCATCGAAAGCTCTGCACTGAACTCCACATCGTTTCTCTTGGCTGCCTTTGCTAATTGCCACCGACAGTTAATTTAACAACAACAAAAAAATGCTCCTATCTCGTGGGAACTGCACCTCACTACTGTTAGCCACATCAAGGCTTTGGGAAGACAATCCCAAGCCAACACGGCCTTTTGCTAGCTGTAGGCTGTACTATGTGCTTTTGTAACCTAACAATAACAGACCTTCCTTTCGACTACCTGAACAACTGCCTGATTCCTGCCAAAATAACAAATAAATAGTATGAAAGCGATGTAATTATTTTGGGGGAAGAACAAACTATTGTTGGCACAATTCGGTTTACAAACTTGAGTTCCTAATCTGCAATATGCACACACATGCTTAAAGTCACACTCCTGAGTAGTCTCAGTGGCTTTTAAGGAAGGACTGGCAGCGTTTAAAGATAAATGCAGTGTTTAAAGACCAAGTGTGTGATGTCCGTTAGACTACAGCCTACCAGTGCTTGCCATAATGTCATTTGACATTATCCATCAGTCCTGGAGAAATTTTACAATTAGCTGCATTGGATCAGCACATTTCACTTCAATTCACGTTCCTTTCCACATCTCTGTAATGGACTTCCCACTCCTCTCTGAAGTGTTTTCATTTATTATTGTGAAAGTGTGAATTTGCCATATATAACCACCTCAGAAGAGTTTTGATTTACCTATCAACCAACATATATATGTGTCTACCATGTGGAATTCTATCATTGAAAACATTATTAAAATAAAGGTATATTTTAACATGTTGGTTGCGTAAGTGAATTCTTTCTATTTTACAATGACTAGTTTGGGGGCAAGGGGTTTAACTCTGTGTGAGCATATGCGAGTGTGAATACCCACAAATGTACTTACCTATGTATATTTGAAGTTTCTCTTATCTGTGCCCAGCTGTTTCATCCTGTAGGGCACGAGCTCCCACGCAGAGAGAGGCTGTACAGAGGCAGGAAAACACCTTGAGCGACGCAGCACTGTGACGCAGGGCTGATGGGGCTCCACCATCCTCCTCTCTCTCGGCCTCCCTTCCTTCCCATCTCGGCGGGGAGGGGAGCATGGCAGCGGCCGGGC
>NW_009621161.1:0-1709 GCF_000690535.1 Cariama cristata | reverse complement strand
GTGCGCCCTCCTCCTGCCCGGCGGCAGCCGTTTCTGCGTGGTTTCTGACAGACGTCGGCTTCCCTCCTCAGCGTGGCTGAGTTGCAACTGCTCTCTCCAGCGATGCTGAGTGCTCACCCTACAAAAAAGAGGTAAGAAGGAGGGAAAGAAGCAACGGTGGCTGAACCAGGGCAATCGAGTCATCCCATAGTATCTCTTCTGCCCTGCTCATATTATACATCACATCAGCCCTTTCATATTCCCATAATCATCGATGCCTGTCTCTGCGCAGGTCTCCACATTCCCTATCGTTCCAGTACCCCGACACCCCTAACCCTTAGCACTACCCCAACAGTCCCAGTGAAGAACCATATTCTCCACCCTCCGGTTACGACTACCCCGGCCAGAACTTCAGCCTGGGTTTTTTTGAGCTTCTTTCAGCTCAGCTTCTCCCACCACCACTATGTAAGCAAAGGCAGGTGGCAGCCACCACTTTGCCTAACACATAGCAGAGATAATATCTGCGCTTGCTTTTAGTATTCATTCACGTAGTTCATTCACTGTGCGATAGAGTCAATAGGCAACACCTTAAATGTTCACATTCGCTTACAGCTTTTTCTGTTAATAGGGAAAATGATTGTACCGGTTTACCAAAACAGAGAAACCTGGCTAGAAATAAACATTTTCTTAATCAAGTGCAGCTGAAAATTTCAGAAAAAAACCCCACCAAGAATGTGAAAATCACAACGAAACATTAGGAATTGCCCCAAATCAGCCACTTGATATGAAATGAGGTGATGGGCTCAGTCTCTTGCGTCCAAATAAAAGGCAACACCCAGCTGTATTAACAAAGGAGACGGAGACCGACTGGGCGTGAAGAACAAGTCAGCCGCCCACCCCTTGGCGTGGGTCCATGGCGCTGGGAAGGCAGCAGGGCAGCGTCGCGCAGGATGTGTCCCCACTGCTGCCGGCACTGCGGCCCTTCCAGGGAAGGATCTCAGGGAAGCGAGAAACCTCGCCTCAATTTAAGTTTCTTTCTTTGAAGTAGACAGCAGATGTTCTGTCAGAGACCCAACCAGACTTTTTCATTATTCTCCTCTAACCATTACAATATGTAAAATAACCTGCTCTTGGGTATCTCTTCATGTAACGGACCACCCCCAAAACATCTTTTATTTACACATAACTGTATTACTCGAAGTCCTCGTAGTATTCTCATCCTTCTCTCTAAGGATAAGAGACCTCAAAAAGAAGGCATGTATCTCACAATCTTGTTATCCCTTGCACTCCTTACTCTCTGGGCCACTTTTACTCCTAAACACTGCCCCAAAACTAAGAAGAAAAAAGAAAATTAAAAAGAGGAAATGAAAAATTTCCAAGGAAAAACATTACTCCAGCAAGCAATTGCACTAAGGCTGCCGAGGGAAGAATGGCTAAGCCGCCGGTCCCTGCTCCCTGGGGAGAGCCCTGTCCATACAGCTCCCACTCAGCAACCCCCTGTGCTTTGCTATGGCTTGGACAGGATCACTCGGGTAGCAAAGAGCGATGTTCACGTTCTCTCACAGCTTCTCCTCTAGCTTACGCAGACATCGAAAGAGCCACATCTCCATTTAGACCAGGATACGCACATTAATCGCTGGCCTTACAGCCTCCAGAAGCGGCTCTGGGTCGGTGAGGAGAGGGGTCAGGCTGCCCGCAAAACCCATCACCGCCTCGGCCTGAGGCGTCTC
>NW_009621160.1:0-25458 GCF_000690535.1 Cariama cristata | reverse complement strand
GTAGTTTTAATTTTCCAACCCATAAGTCTTTTCTCCTTTCCTTCCCCTTCTGAGAAGGGAAGGGGTTAAGAGAGAGCATCTGTCATCCGCTTTAATTGTCAGCCCAGTCTTAAACGGTGACAATTGTATCACTTCTCTGTAACGTCTAACACAGGCTTACTAAGCACTTGTTAGACCACATGTGGATACTGCGTGTGGTGTTGGGCCCCCCACTACAAGGACCCTGATAAAAGTTGCATGAGTTGAGCAGAGACCACCAAGACAGTCAGTGACTGGAGCACCTGCCCTGTGAGGAGAAGCTGAGGGAAGGGGGTTCCTTTGGTCTGGAGGAGAGATGGCTTTGGGACCACCTAACAGCATCCTGCCAGTACCTATGGGGTATCAAGAAGATGGAGCCAGACTCTTCAAACCAGTGCGTGGCAGGAGGATGAAAGACAAGGAACATAAACTGAAATGAGAGAGGTTCTGACTGGTTATAAGGGACGTTTTTTTTCCCATGAGGATAGTCAGGCACTGGAACAGGCTGCTTAGAAATGTAGTACTGTCTCAGCCTTGGAGCTTCTCAAGAACCAACTGGATAAATCCTATAGCAGCCTGGTCTGAGCTCACAGGTGACCCTGCTTTCAGCAGAAGGTTGGACTATAGACTTCCTGAGGCCTCTTCAATCTGAATTATCTTATGATCTTGTTTGTTCACATTTGTTGAAGTTACTAATTCCTACCTGTATCACAAGACAGGTTTTCAGTGAAGTGGTCTTTAGTTTGATCCACCACTGAGAGGCAACACCATTGCGCAATAACCCTGGTAGCCCAAGGTCGGTTTGCCAGGATGGAAGATTCCCAGGAGACTGTGGATCACAGTCTCATCACTGAATGCATTGTGGCATCAGATGGTTTGTTGGAAAGTCTTCCTAGGGATTCCTGTAGCACACTGCACTGTAACATTGCAGCTGCTTCTCTGAAGAGAGGGAAGCACAGCAACAGCAATCTAAAGAAATTGGTTTTTATCCATTCTTGCTTGTCTGATGTGATTAGGTAGCTCCCAATGTAAAGTAGTTGCTCAAGCAATTGGCTCCCAGGCGGTACATACCTTCCCTTTTCCTGTGTCTGTTTTTAGTGTAAGCTCTTTGCAGTAGGGGCTCTTTGTTATCTTCTGTTTGTATTTTGTCTAGAACAAAGCAAATTCAAATTCAGGCAGTCTTAGGTATCATAATAAAGCCAAGAAATGATATTGAAGTCAGGAGGATGTACAACACACCTGTGTATTAGCAGTAACTGGATGCTGTTGCAATTCCCCTAGTGCAAGAAGGAGAAAGAGATCAAGGTAAGCAAGATGCCTGGAGGACAGAGCACTTCATGTATTAGAGTGCTATAAAGCCAATCACGCAGGCTGGCTGCTTCAGACCTGTGATTTTTGCAATATGTACCACTATGGCAAAAGAGCAATTTCACCTCTGAGCTATGAACTGGGGAGACAATCAAAGGATAGGTAGAAAGTGAGAAGGAAACTTGACGGAGGAATAATTGTACTCTCCTAATTCCCATATTCTAAATGGCTATCCATGTCTGAAATGGAGAATGGTAACACCTATTCAAGTAAGAGGATGAATGTGGAATGGAAGATAAAAGTATGAAATGGGCCAATAATAACAACAATAGTAACAATGGTACATTGTATGATTTGTGTGTGCTCGTGTGTTTTCTAGAGAGGCTGACAGTTAAGAGTTGGCATATACATGAGTTGAATGACTAGATAATGTGTATGTGTCTGTGTAGAGCATTGTGATGCTTTGGAAGCTGCAGAAATAACATTTAAAAAGTGAAAAAGTATCTATTGTACTCTTACTTCTGGATAAGGGAGCCAATGATGGTGCACCGGCATCTTTCATCCTAGCATTTTCTAATTTCTGAATATCTGAAATGGCAACCTGAATATTTTTTTGCTGTAGGCTTTCTTGTATTACACACAGACATATGCATGTATGTGGGCCTACCCAAATGCACACACGCAAACTATATTAAATCCACACACATCTAAACACATGAAATAATAAAATTTTAAAAAGTTATTGCTCCTCCAAAATCTTACTCCTCTTACAGATACAGTTGCAAAAACAGATTAAAAAATCCAGAAGTGTAGGTTAGTACAGATGTAACATTTAATCTTACCATATACTTTTTTATGCAAAAGTGATCACATTTAATTTTTATTAAAAAATGCTTCTATTCAATGGGAGCAATTTTACAGTAGTCTGAAAGATTGCTTGGTAAGCATGAGACAAATCCCAAGTGTGAACTGTTATGTCTGACACTGAATTTAACACACAATTGCAAACTGCAGACTGAACATATTATAGGAAAGATTTTCTTATATTTTGAGGTTCAGAATCCCATAAATCTCTTATCAGGTTTCCTAAATTAATGATTACAAGAAATGGTTTCACCTGCTCTTGTACTGAAAATAGCTCCTCTTCCAATTTTTATCAGTTTTCTTGCTACCATGAAGCCAATTTGAACTAACTTTTTTTTTTTTTTTTTTGCAATTTAATAGCCTTTTTCCTTAATCTCACCATGCAAATGAAGAGAAACAACCTGTACGCACAGACAGTGAGGATGACTTTAACCTATTTACACCTGTAAATTGGATAATTTACAAATAATTGAATTTTCTGGCTTGTTCTATCAATTCTCAACCAATACCACCAATAATTTGAAACTTTTTTGTATAGATTGCTGTCATGTGTAAGATCACAGCCACCAACCATCATGCAAAGCCAGAATGGATGTGGCTACTGATATCAGTTGCTTAAATGCTGAGTGCAAGATTATATCAAGCCTTCTGTGGATTTACATGGAGGTGAAAACTATTTTTTTGTTGTTGTTGCTTCCTTACATCTGAGTTAGTAAAAACTGGTACTCATCTGAGCACATTACTTCCTTCAGGTAATGTTTTTCCCTAATGGATACAATGGGATTTTTGCCACTGACTTCAGAAATTTTCACTCAGCTATGTCTAGAACTAGGTCCAGATATATCCTTGGAGGATCTGGGAAACTTGCCCAGTGACTGAAGCTGGATCTGTTGTCCCTGTGGGTCCTGGGAATGTTTGTTCTGCCTAAAATACTGTATTCCCTAAATGGCATGGGAAAACATCAGTTGAGGCAATGTACATAAAAAGCCTTGATTAGGAGCATGGGCTTAGAGCTGGATCCTGTTAGCAACGCTCTAGGTTGCTCATTTTGTATGTTCTTCTCAGTCTTATATCTTGAATTTGTATCTGAGTCATGAAATACTCATTCTTGGTATGCAGTATCCAGCTTCAACAAAAAGGACGGAGAACGTTCCTTTGTGCAGATTACATGTTTCCCTGTGGAGACAGTACTCGGTCATGTGTGGGCTTCAGACCCCACAAAACAGAGCTTAGTTTGGATTTGTCCGCCCTGTTCCTTGTTCCCTGGGTGAGTGCACAGGGAGCTGCAGGGAGAATCCTGCTGCCTTGGGGTTGGGTGGCAGGGTGAGTGGTCTGCCCAGCGTCACGGCTTCCCTGGTACCTGCAGCAGCAGCAGGGAGTAAAGTTTCTAGGCTTATCCATAAATCTCTGGCCTCAGAGCTGCTGAGGAAAGGTGTGAATGGTATTCTGGATCACTGTCCTCGGCCGACATTTACAGTTTCTTAAGATGCCTTATGGCACGAGGACTACAAAAAAAGAACGGTCTTAGAGGGAAAGATAAAGAAAATGACAGAAAAGGTGAAATGAGGAATATGACTGTATAACTGGGACAGGCATGTGAAACAGAGGAAGGAACAGAGCAATTGCAGTGCAGGCCAAATTGTTTTATGCACTGTCAGCTCTCATCTGGGATATCAGCATCATTCACTCTTCAGAAGAAACCTGGGGTAAGCGGGAGGTTTCATCATGTGAACAGAGTTAAAACAAACTTTGCAGTACTTTCTCAGTGCATCCACTCATCTATTAAAAATATTTTGCAAAGGCTTGAAGTCCTGGAAGACCTCCAAGTCACTTTTGATGTGATTTTTGGGAAAGTTTTTGTAATAAAAAAATTTTTGATCATATAAATAAAATGGTTTTTCAGATCTGAAGTTTGAACCTTTGCCCTTTTTCTGCTGTTTTGAAATCCAGAGACTGTTAAAAATGTATTAAAATGATCAGTGCTGTGAAGAATATTTTAGAGTCCTAACATCTCACTTGGGAGTGTAGTTTCAGACTTTCATTTTATTGATATTTTGCCAGAAATTATTTCATAAAGATTTTTAAAGGTTTGGAATATCCAGCTTTATATATGAATGTGAATGTGTTGTATATTGAAAGTCTTGGAAATTATATGATGTACTGTTAGTCAAATTTAAAAAAAAAAAAATTAAGGCAGGCTGAGACTGATTCTACTTTTTCAAATCTACTTTAAAAAAAATTGCTATTTTGGTATTATGGGATTTTTATCCAAAACTGCATTATACTTTATTGGCTACAAATGATAAATTGTATTTATATTAGAATAGGACGTTGAGTCGGTCACAGTATTTGAACTGTCACAAAAGAGAGAAAATGAGTACATTAAGGACAACTTAGCTGCAGGTTATTGCTTTACAGTGTTTTTCCATCTATGCTTTTTTGTGTAGAAATAACTAAGGAGTTCAATCACTGTAAGCCTAGAAATGCCTTTTGAATTTTAAACAACAAACAAATGAAAATAGCTGATTCAGTTTTATACATTTATTATTTCTCCAAGCAAGCTATTTCTAAACTGGAAGTTTGAAAGGTCTGCAAATGTCATGCATATCCAACATCCTGAGCAACTTCAGTCTGGATGCAAATGGCAAAGGTTAATGGAAATACCATTTTTGGTATCACTTCCTGCTTCCTAACAAATGTTGTAAGGAAAAGCTGTCCTTTAATACCAGAGCTGCTTCCTTTTTGACACATTCTCTGACTTCAGTGGCAGTTAGATGATAACTGTCCAGGCCAAAGTTGTTCTTTCTCAAATATTTCCATTGAGTACAGTTTGCGCAGAGCAGCCATGGAGATGCCTGTTGAGTTCCAGAGGATATTGCTGGATGAAAGATGTTATCCATGGAAACTCTCACTTTGGGAAGACAAAACAGACATCAACCACTAGTTAAGTAGGGTTCCCTAATGATGCCTGTCATCACAGTGACACAAAGCAACTGGAACGACCTGCTCTATCCTATCAAACGTAAAATAATGGCCACTATTCACTCTACACTAGCAACATCTAGTGTAATTCCACTTTTATGGGCTGAATTACTGGAGTTGCACTGACATAAAAGTAACAGGCGTGAACCACAGAATCACAGACTGGTTGGGGTTGGCAGGGACCTCTGGAGTTCATCTTGTCCAACCCCCTTGCCAAAGCATCGTCACCTACACCAAGTTGCACAGGAACATGTCCAGGTGGGTTTTGAAAATCTCCAGAGAAGAAGACTCCACAACCTCTCTGGGCAGCCTGTGCCAGGGCTCTGCCACCCTCAAAGTACAGAAGTCCTTCCTCATATTCAGAGGGAACTTCTTGAATTTCAATTTGTCCCCATCGCCCCTTAACCTGTCACTGGGCACTGCTGAAAAGAGTCCGGCCCCATCCTCTTGACACCCACCCTTAAGGTATTTATAAGCATTGATGAGATGCCCTCAGTCTTCTCTTCTCCAGGCTGAACAGACCCAGTTCCCTCAGCCTTTCCTCATCAGGGAGATGCTCCAGTCCCCTCATCATCTTTGTTGCCCTCCGCTGGACTCTCTCCACAAGTTCCTTGTCTGTCTTGAGCTGGGGAGCCCCGAACTGGAACAGCACTCCAGATGCGGCCTCACCAGGGCAGAGTAGAGGGGGAGGAGAACCTCCCTCAACCTGCTGGCCACACTCTTCCTCATGCACCCCAAGGTACCATCGGCCTTCTTGGCCATGAGGGCAGATTGCTGGCTCATGGGCAACTTGTTGTCCCCCAGGACTCCCAGGTCCTTCTCTGCTGGGCTGCTCTCCAGCAGGTCAACCCCCAGCCTGTACTGGTGCATGGGGTTATTCCTCCCCAGGTGCAGGACCCTACACTTGCCCTTGTTGAACTTCAGCAGGTTCCTCTCTGCCCAACTCTCCAGCCTGTCCAGGTCTCGCTGAATGGCAAGGCAGCCTTCCAGTGTATCAGCCACTTCTCCCAGTTTGGTATCATCAGCGACCTTGCGGAGGGTACACTCCATCCTTCATCCAGAATGTGAACTGGGCATTGCACTTTTAGTGTTTGTGGAAGGACTAGTTTCAAATCGAGAGGCTACAGCCAAAAGAGATCACTGTCTATTAATAAGCAATGTTGTGTTTGTTTTCACTCTAGAAAATTTGGGAAGGACTTAATTATGTGTAATATAAAATGAGGCCTATTCTTCACTGCCCTGTGTCAGCCATAGTCATTTGGCTGGTACAAAATGGGTGTTGATTGTTACCATTTTCAGTCGTTACCGTTTATGCTCGCAGCATGCAGGTCACCTTGGGAAATGCTGAGGTGGAAAGGGTAATGTAAGTAAAGTAAAATATGTATGAGCTAGGGAGAAGAAAAGGCCCTATAATAAAGGAAACATCTTCATATTACAATATATGTATTTGAGGTTCAGTTTTGCCTCTCTTTCCCCAGAAAGCATCAATTAAATCTCATTTTTGTAGGCAAGGAGAACAGAATACAATCTTTCATGTTGTTTTCTAGATTTTATTGGACATTTAACCAGTAATCTTAGGAGCTGATCCCTGGTCATTTCCCAGTGCCCTTTATATTCCTCTATTCAAAGGACAAGGATATTCAGGAAAAAAAATAAAAATCTGATATTTTTCTGCTAGAGGTCTGCAGTGTTTAGTCACATTAGGAAATCCATTAAAATTCATGGCCATCTTAGCAGATGCATGGATAACAGCTGCTGTCCCCCACACTTCTCAGATCTGTGTGAGAAAAATTTAAGTCTATTTAGTAGCGAGTAATGGGTATTATGCTGATATTTTTTCTATTTGGAATTACATTCTGTTTCCACCAAAATCTTCCTGAAGCTGCCAAATTAGAAACTCTTTTTCCTACTTGTGTGTAAACATGCATTTTCTAGGGTTATATTTAATATGATATGTTAATTTTAATAATATAATTGTAGGAATACTTGAGGAATTGGTGCTCTTTTTAATTTTTTCTGTTACTTATTTTCATACATGAAAAATAGTTGTGGCTTCGAAATGTATCTATAAATCAAGCTAAACATTCCTGTGTTTGTAATTCTAGCGAACAAAGTATAATCACTAGTTTGTCTATAATGAACAAATCTGCGTGGGGCTAGAAGAAAAGAGTTTTCAGCATGAAAAAAAACCCTTTATAATGGGGGAAAAAAAAAAGAGGTATGTATCAGTATATTGGGCTACTGGAATTAGACTCTACAGCTATTTTGAACTCTGATTATAGTATTAAATTCATATTCAATTTTTTTTTTTTTTCCCCTGAATGTCAGCTTACAGAGGTCAATTTACACTTTGGAAACAATACAGATCTCAATATTAGACAAGAATACAAGGACTACATGAATAAACAAGTACTAGCTAGAGAGAGCCAGCATCAAGCAATGTCCAGGACACGTACCAAGAACAGCAGGTACGTTAGATCCCCTCATTGCCATGGGGTTGTTTAGTCTGGAGAAAAGGAGGCTGAGGGGAGACCTTATTGCTCTCTACAACTACCTGAAAGGAGGTTGTAGCCAGGTGGAGGTCAGCCTCTTCTCCCAATTAACAAGCTATAGGAAGAGGAAATTGCCTCAAATTGTGCCAGGGGAGGTTTAGATTGGATATTAGGAAGAATTCCTTCACCAAAAGGGTTGTCAAGCACTGGCACAGGCTGCCCAGGGAAGTGGTGGAGTCCCCATCCCTGGAGGCATTTAAAAGAGGTGTAGGTGTGGTGCTTAGGGACATGGTTTAGTGGTGGGCTTGGCAGTGCTAGGTTTATGGTTGGATTTGATGGTCCTTTCCACCCTAAACAATTCTATGATTGATTCTGTGGCTTGTGAGGGTCACACTAGAGAAGCCCAGGCTCAGCCTGATGCATACTGGAGTAGATGCAGCAGAGCAAAGTTGGATAGCAGAGTACTGTAGTCTTCTTAGCCACAACTGTAAGTTTAAGTGTCTGATGACATGTATCTGGCACAGCATTGAACACAGAAAGACAGAAGCCTCTGTCAACATTATATTAAAGAATCTCTCCTCTTTTGCTCCACCAGTTATGCTATAAAAGAAGTATCTATCATGTCGGAAAGGACACAGTCCAGTTGTCCCAGCTCAGCTTCACAAGACGGTGTAATGAAGTAAAGCTGCATTCCCTCCTTGGCCAATGCAGCACAGTTGCAGAAGTTCCTTCCTTTGCTGGGCCTTTTTGGATACTGGCTCAAGGAGTTCACAAATATCTATTTAGCTCTCTGCTTAAGACAAAAGTTATGTGTCAGTTTGGCCATTTGCACTGGCAGACTGCCCTTTAACCAAGAACATGAAGGACAGTCTTCTACTACCTGAACCGCTGTTTGAGTTCTGTCTTTACCTGGCTTTGTCCAAGTTGCTTGTGGCCTTCTGGACACTGATATGAGAAGACAGGAGAGTACAACAGTGATGGCTTATGGTTAGATTTTTAGTACAAAGTACCCTCATACATCAAAACTGGATGCTTCTGGTCCTCATCCAGTTCAGAAAGTAGAGTCAGAAAGCAGCAGTTGTCTCCAAATATCAGGAAAAGGCTGCAGACAGGAACTGCTATCAGAGGAGCAATCTAATATTGAAGGAATGTTCATAAGACCAGGTGCTCCAACACTGAAAACTAATCAATATCAGAATGAAAAACTACAGGTTATCTTAGCTTTTCTGTCCTGTTTTGTACATGCTTGTTTTGGTTTATCTTCACAAAACAAAAATAGATTTCAATAACAATAGCAGCAGCTGCAGTTGCAGTCCCTGTGACTTCTCCTTTTTCCCCCTTCAAATAGGACAACCACTGCCCTCTAAAAGGCAACTAAAAAGAAAGCATATAATTAATGCTTAATACTTTCAGTTGCTAGTGCTTTCATTTCCCCCTTCGCTGTCTGTGCCTTTGATAAAGAGAACAAAAGATTTTTAATGGTAGTCGACAGTAAGCAGGCTTCAGTACCAGAACTGACAGATTATATGGAACTATTGGATTTCATATTGTGACAGAGCTGTGTTAACACTTTTAATTCTCAAAGTCTGTGCACTGCATCAGAATGAATCCAACAGCAATAAAGGACAGATATATTCCCTTCCAGTACTGAAGGGAATTTTGGTCTGTGGACTTCAGTAATATTCTGACTGTATCTATCTGACTATCACCAAACTTTTTAAGTGCTTTGCCACCTAATAGGCTCTGCAGTCTTGTGCTCCTATGCTTCCCACACACACCACCGCAACAGTAATACTGTTACAGCCAGGAAGCCTAGGCATGTAAGGTAGGCAAGGCTTGCAGGGAAAGGTGACATCTTTTACCAAAAGACCAGATACAGCTGGAATAGCTGAGAGTGCCACAAGTGAATCTAGAAAAGTCCATGTGCTGATCTGAGGGAATTTCAACTGAAAGAGGCGACTTAACATTTGAGAAAAACTGAACACCCATCCACAGGCTTTAGAGTGATGCCTTCCTACATTTTTAACCTACACAGATAAGAAGTTCATCCTGGGGCTATGCACGTAAGTTCTCTTCATGATACGGAGAAAAAGTCTGAGTAGGTGTCCCACATCCCAAGAGTGTGTTCAACCCACTGAAGTACTGTATCTTTAACCTTATGTTGACTTGGCGGTCGTGGTCAAGAATGTTCACCAAGTCATCCCATGAACAGCATAGAAGAAATGCCTGGTCTCTGTGTCCCAAAAAGGTGGGAGCTTCTCAGCCCTATCAAAATTAAGACATATCTCAGCCTGCCCAGGAATAGGCATTAAAGTATCCAGGGGACATTACTGTAGAAAACCGTGTGCTTATAATCTTGTGCCTACTAAAGCAACTTTGCAGTAACATTAAGAAAACAAGTCATCACACGTCCTCCTGCTCTTGAACCTTAACCATAATGCAGTTTTGCTGTTTTAAATATCTCTTTGCAAAATATTGAAATAAATAGTTAGAGAACAGTATTGTTCAAAGATTAATTTGCTGCTGAGATTGTTTATGCAAACTATATCTTCTGTTGAGTACTTTAATGTTTTAGTGAGTCATACTGCAATTACATGTTTCCCCTTAGTTAGATGACAGTAATTAGCTATGCTACAGGAAATTGCCTAAATGGAAAATTTTATGTAGGCTTCCTGCAAATTTATAGAATATATCACGGAAATGGTTTTCCTATGCAGCTGAGAGATATAAGTCTTCTCCCTCACCCCAGTTTTACATTGTTTTAAATCTATTGACTTTAGGAGAGTTATGCATAATTTACCCAAAAATGGCTTTTATCTCCAAATGAGAACAGAATCAGGTTCCCGATTCTGTATCGGTAATGAGGCACCACGTTGCTTTCTTCACTCTCTTAAGAGAATGTTAACACAGTTGGTTGTGACTCAGTGGATAAAAGCATTAGCGAACATAGAGTCTGATCTACTGTCTCTACCTGGGATCCCGGGATCTCATCTGTTTAATCCATTGAGGATTATCTTGTGCGTTTACTTGTCCTACTCTTTCAGATATAGCTGTTAAAGGATTTTGCTTACATCTTCATTTTCATTTGGGGATGCAAACATACAAATACACATATATACATTTTTAACTACACCCTTGAAAGGACAAGAGAAAACACATGCATACGGTTCAGCGCTGATAGAGCTGAACAATTTGTCCTGCCTTTGGAAAACACAAACATTTAAAAAATCTTTAATAATATATTTCTTGTCATTTCATTTTTCAGCTAAGATCTAGTCACAAGATTTGTGAATTCTGACTGGGTGAACCCTGGGTCTTTGTTATACTGCTTTTAATGCAGCACAAAAGCAGTCTTAATAGATCTGGATTTAATTATATTTCAGTCAGGAAGCAACTGATGGATTTATTTCTAAATCCTGAAAGCATTGAAACTGTGGTAAAAAAATACGGGCCACAGGTTAGGTGAGTCAATGTTGCATCTTACTTGTTTTCGAAAGGGAAATGGTTGAATTTCTGTTTTATGAAAAAGAAACCCATTAAGTATGGTGACCAGTGCATACATAGCACAAACACTATTGTGACTAGTATAATTGGTGGATGCAGAAAGGCTAAAACACTCCATCTAACCGCTAATTAAAACTTCTGCAAAGAGAGTTCAAAATGGAGGGATGGCTACAGGAAGTATGGGGTAATGACTTGAGCATCAGGTCAAAAGAAGTCGTGTCCTATTTTCATGAATAACGCTGTGGTCTCTGGGGAGATCACTGCAGGGAAAGCTAGAATACACTGATATGGGCTCTGTTTACCTTTTAACTATGCTACTTCTTTCTCCTTCCTAATGCCTATCCATGCTACATAACTGCAAGAGAGAAATTCCCTTCACTTTCTTTCTAACCATGTTTTAGAATACGCCATGGAAACTACATTCTGAATGTCATCTGAGCATTAGCTTAATGCTGCCTCCACTGCTGATCTGGCCCTATGCTTGTATGCATTTAGTACATATATTTTTAAGTTACTGCTTTTTAAAATTTGTTTTAGGTCAAAATTTTTACATTACTTTAAAAAAATTGTTAGCGTTTGAAGAACATAGACTTATGCTACTAGCAATAGCATTTCAGCAACAGAAACTGTCCATCATCTGCATGGTAAAAAGGTCCCAAATGGTCAGAATAGTGAAGTTCCACTGTATATGATCATTTTAAGACACTTCCTGGGATTTCATTTTATCTAAAGCTAAGTATTATTGTTCTTATTTTAACAAAGACCTTCTAATATTGGTAACTGTCTAATGCAAAATCTAAATTCACCTCTACTAAAGTAGAAGATATTTTCTGTATGATGTAATTGTCTCTCAACAAGGATAGTGGTCCTTATAACTTACTATTTTCAGAGGAAGAAATGACAACATGTAGATTATGGAGTGCAATATTTTAAGATTTTCAGCATTATCTTGTGCATACCACTGAAAATAAAATAATGCAAACAATAAAGTTGCCAATTTTATGATCCGCAGATGTACTTTGAGCCTTGTTCAGTATATCTAACTTTACTAATTGCATTCCTTCTGCAATGCTTGTTATCTAAATGTTTTTCTGGGTTCACTACAAGGCCATAGGTTTTGATAAAACTAACCCAAGTGTGAGAGCACAATTTCTAATTAGTCTTCAGCACTGTGTCTTTTTACAGTGTCTTTTTACAGGTTACCATACAATTCATTAAAATGTTAATGTTTCTTGTTCTGGAATAATTCAACTTGTTCAGTGAGAGATAGCTTTAAATTCTGCCTAGGTAGAGGCATGAGAAACAGCCAGACAGTCTTCATAAATACATATACCAGACCCTGTCTGCAAGGAGACACATAGTCTACCTAGCATTGTGATCATTTCTTACTGGGCCCCATAAATACATAAATCTAAAGAGACTCTATTTCTATGTGCTGCTTAAAATGATTTTCTGGGATACTTTTATTTACATACAATGTTATCTGTGGATCTCCCTATATTTTAATTAATTTTGAAAGACTAACGATATTAAACTTTGTGCATTTAAAAGCAGAGACTCTAAAGGGAGAAAAGCAACATTTTTTAAATGATGAAATTATGTTATTTGTAGACTACTCCTGAAAGAGCATATAGAGCTCTAAATGTCTGGTTTGCTGGCTGCAAAGCATCCATCTATTTTTATGTTGTGCAGCCCAAGTATGATATTGTGGCTTGGCAAGAGATTAAATGATTTATGAGAAGAAAATGATTCAATGAAAGCAGACCTATAAACATAACCCCACTGCTGAAAACAATAGTGATACTGATCAGTGAATTGCAGTAGAAATTGTGAGTATACTGAAAAGATAAAGTGCTTTTTTCTCTTGGGAGAATAGGTTTCTTAAAACAACAGTGACTATTCCAACAGGGGATAGCGAGTGTAGAATTGCCTTGTTTAGATCTTAGCTAGGCTTGAGTGTTACTCACATCATATCATATATTGTTGTGATAATGGGAGGGAGAGATTACATGGGAGAAAGAAAGAAAGTTTTACGTGTTGGGTTTTTTTTTTTTGGAAGTGGTATCTGTTTGAACAAATCATGATTTTGGAATACTATAATTAACACTGATGGAAAGATACTGATGTGTCAAATTAAGCAGGGTTGATAGCAGTGGCAGTGAATATAACTATACAATACTTTCAAGGTTAAGATCCAAACTTTGTTTGCTGTAGTTTTGCCAAACTTTAAACGCTGTGCTGAACATTTTCCTGCTGGCTGCCTGATTCACACAGGATTTTACCTTTCCCTGCTCCACCCCCTTTTCTTTAAAGTTTCAGCTGTTTCTGAGAATAAGACAAAAGGAAAAGATGTTGTTCTGCTAAGTTAAAAAGAATTTTGACAAATTTTTCTTCTGACTAGGTCTTGCATCCCTAGGTTTTCAGTAGGGCTTGGAATTGGGCAGGAAGCAGTATTTGTGGCCCAAATGGCCTTATGCAGTGCAATGCCACTCCATGATTGTATTTCTGAAAAGTCTCTGCTTGGTAGAAACGTGCAGAGCCAAAAGATGTCTGTACAACAGTCTACACAAATCCTGTCTGATCCGAGCCCATAAGCACTTAAATTTACCTGTAAGTTCCTCTTGTTCCTGAATTTCTGCCACTGCACATTTTCTGCCTGAGAGAACTGGGACCCACGTCCTGCCTAAGGCCACGCAAGATACACAGACAAAGCATCATCAGGCCTAATTCCTGTGGGAGATGCGGAGTTGCATGGTCCAGTCTCTGCCATCAAACCTGTTTGCACATGTTTACAGACAATGTGTGGCAGAAACAGCCCCAGAAACTTGATTCTCCTTACTGTGCTCCAGAATTGGCTACCCACTAGGAAAGCACTCTAAAAATTCCGTGTAATGTTGCATTACTGCTCCAGGCAGTGTGGATGAGGAAGAGATGACTTGGCTCTGTACCTTCCCTTCCTGTCCTGCTGCTCAGTCCCTATGAACCGGTGCTGGAGGTGCGGAGGAGGGCACCAGCTCCACAAGACAAGAAGAGAGCAGTCAAGCGGGTAAAAAGATGCAATATTTTTAGTCCAGGGGAGTGTGAATGTGATGGACCAGGCAGGAACACAGAAAAGGAGAAGGGAAAAGTAGTGATGCTGCTTGTCAAAAAAGGGCCGGGAGCCCCAGAGCTATAGTATCACATTTCCTCTTGATCATACTCCTTCTGGTCCCAGAGATTTTGAACAGCTTTTATGTGAGGTCAAACGTCGGCAGGGCTGGAGTGAGCAGGGAGGATGAGAAAGGCTGGTGGAAAAGCAAGAGGCTCCAGCACACGTCTCTACTGTGCCTTATTTGCTTTCACTTTAAGAGGCAGAATTACTCTACAGAACTTTTGGCAAACAATGTAGTCATGTCTGAGTTCAGAGCAGCGCCTGCTTTTCATGTCTGAGAGTAAGGAGCCAGTTGGGAGATACTTCCAGGAGCTAGTTTTTCTTCCCATGGGAAGCTGCAGCTCTGGGGACCGACAGTAGGAGACAAAGGGCAGGGACGAGTTATCTTACGAGCAAGAGCCCAAGCAGGGGAAGGAGGTGCAGTGGGAGGCAGAAGGATAGCAAGAAGTGTGCCAGGAGCCGTGCCAACGCAACTTCTCTGCCGGAGCTGAAGGGCACGTGGTAGTGTAGATACGCTGAGGGATGGAAGTGAAAACAATTTGAATTCTGCTTGTCAAACTATGAATTATTTGACTTCCTGAGTGCTTGATAGTGAAACACTATTGTTCTCTTGACGTGACTTCTTACATGCAGAATATCTAGAGAGTGAAATCTCAGGCTCACTGATAACAATATAAATTTTAGCACTTAATCTTTAGATTAAGATTTTACCTATAACATATAAAGGACAGAGAAACATATAACCATGGAGAATTGTGGTTTGTGATTTATCTAACTAGTGTTTGAGATTTAAGAATTAACTGAAAGACTGAAACAACAGAAAAGCTGAGATGGAAATAATAAAAAATTAAATAAGGGACCAGATGTATCTGAAACTAGGTGGTGATTAAATGACAGAACTGTTGAGGTTATAGACTGAGTACGGGATTCTTGCGCGGTGTGATCACCTAGCCCTGAAGTCTGAAGGGCAGCAAGACAGATCATCTTCTATTAAGCACCTCTGTGCACCAGATGCAGTCAGCAATCAAGCCTGCGATCAGCGATCAATGTATGGCATGTGGGGTCATGGCCGTGAGAGGCTGTGGTGGTGTACTGAAACTAATGTGGTGTCATCCGCTGGAACACACAGTGACATAAATGACAGTGACATCTCTCGTTCTCTGGAGATATTCAAAACCCACATGGACGTGATCCTGTGCAACTTGCTGCAGGTGACCCTGCTTTGGCAGGGGGGTTGGACTGGGCGATCTCCAGAGGTCCCTGCCAACTCCGACCGTTCTGTGATTCTGTGATAAATCATAGGAAAAGACATTTCCCAGATGTCACCTTGTGCCGTGGTTGCTTTCTGCTGTGCTACCCCGCACATGGCCCCAAGCGCACACCAGTGTAAACGAGTGTGCTTGTTGTGTGTTGGATGTATGTTGTTTCTCACTCACTGAAAGAAAAATCTGAGCTTGATATCTTCCTTGTACTGTTATAACTTAGGTTTCCAAGATCGTGTATTGACGGATCTCCGACTCCCTGATGCAGCTTTCCATGGTAAAGAAATGAGGGACCTTCAGCATCCCAAAGTATTCCCAGCATTGACTCCTCTGGAGTTTACCTCTTGTTTTGAAACAGTTCATCAAAGTTTTAGCTAAGGTAAGAAGCCATACATGAGCATCTCTCAACAACTTCTGTTTCAAACACTTATGTTTGAGTCTATGTTAACTTGAAAGAAAGAACTAGATTAATCAAAACACTAGTCCCTCCTCTAATAAAATTACAGTGGGGAAATTTGCTGAAAAAGTTGACTTTGTTTTCCTTTATTTCATGACATAATAATAGGAAAATCCTTATAATAGAAGAACAGCCTGACTTCCATATGAAGAGTATTTAGCTCACGGGCACAATGAAGTGACTGTCACATCTCACTAGGTACTAGTAGAGCTGAAGTCTGTTCCGAGATAAAACATGAGTGCCTAATTTCATTTACATGCTTTTATCCTAGTGTAACTACTATGCTGAGGAAAATACCACTGGAAGTTTAATTTCTGGGATAACTTCAAAAGTAAGTCAAGCTGAGTACAGACAGACTCGACATTGCTGTGGTATGAATTGTCTGTTGCATCTTTCTTTTCCTGTGTTCAGTTCTCGAATTCCTCTCTACCCGCTTGCATATCAAGATACAGTTCTGAATGTAAGAAGCTAAGTTCCTGTAATTTTTTCCAGTTTGGTTGTGTCTTCATTTTTTTGGTGATGTCTACATTTGTTTCTTTCATTTATACATTCATTTGTTCATTCTCTCATTCATTTTTCCACTGTAAAGATAGCTCCACATGAAAAGTACAGACATTTGGCAGTAATCTGTTTTTATAATAATCTATACATTGTAAGCCTCCATTGCCATTGTTTTTTTCTGTCCAGTGCTTCCTGGGACACTGGGGGGGGGGGAACAACCTCTTTTGTACTTTGTGGTTTTGTAGAATTAATGTTTTTGTGGATACAATTCTTTCTGATTTGACATCTATTACAAAATTGTGGCTCATTTCTTACAGTTTTCCAATCCTGAAGTTCTTGTAGAGCAGCAATGTGTATGTGTGAGAGAGACAGACAGCATGCATGTACTAGCATTGCATATTACATATAAATATATACATATACATATATAAATAGAATTACTTAGCCCTAACCATGACACTCTAGTTCCTTTATAGGGGATATGCTCTGAAAGGTAGAAGTCCACAACTTGGGCTGCCCTCCAGCCCCCAAGGACACTCTTCACTCCATGGATATGTGCATGGCTTCAGTGGAACTAATGGCATTACATGAGGAAAATACAGACTGGTGTGAGAAAGATTCAAGAATCATGATTACCGTGTGCCTTTTTGCAAGGTAGGAATTTATGTATAATTATAGACCAAATAATTCCACTATGGTGCATCTAAACATTCGTGAGAATGGTCCTTTGGAAGAATCTTGCAAGCATTGCGTGGTGAGTATTTCTGCAGTGGTCTCCTCAAGCCCTCAGGTCATTTGCTTTGACTACTTTGGAGGCTGTCTGGGAGCTGCCCCAAATCAGAAGGTTGCAAAGATAGAGATTAAACTGAGGTTTTCTGAGGAAAAGATAAAAAGGAATTAGCATAGAGAATTTGGGATCACTCCTGTTCAACATTTAAACATTTAGAAAATGGGTTTATACACAGCAAAGGACAACAATTATTTTTGTTAATAACAAAGACACAATGCCATAAGTAATATGTTATTTGGTTTTGTGGTGGTTCATCTTAAATTGGAAGTCAGTGATAAAAATTGCTAAAAGAGAGTGTTGGTAAAAACAGTGGTTTAGATTATGAATACTTAGGATTTAGATATTAGAATGCTGAATATTTATTGCTACTGCTGCTGATGGCTGAATGCTTATTTTTCTTTTTGTGTGCCAGAACAAAAAAAGACAACTGTCTTCAAAGAATGCATCTTCTCCTGTGATTTATACCTCCAGGGATTAAAACTGCATGGCGGTCATGGTTCCCAGGTGGACAGACTGATCTTCTGTAGAAGCACGTGATTGACTTTCTACCCTTTTCACAGAATTACCTCCATAAGATAAGACTTGTACATTGATGTTTTTACTTACATAGATATTTTTCAAAATTTATGTATGCTATAAACAAGCAAAGACATTCCATGCAGTATGTTGGAATTGAAATGATTTTGCATCTTGTTGACAAGTAAAACTTGTCAACACTGAATTGAGAATTATGACTTGGCTAACTCACGTATTTGTTTTGTAGTGTTTTATTTGTATTCACTTACCTTCTGCAGGAGAGTTGGTCATCAGGAATGGAAGTCTCCCTACTTCAAAACTGTAATGGAACAGAAGGCAAGAGAGAAGAGCAGAGAGGAGAGGAGAGAGGAGAGGAGAGGAGAGGAAAAGGGGCAATCAGAGTTGTAAAAAAATGTTGCTGTGCATCATTGCAGAATCACCTTTCAGAGACTAAATGCTCTCTGAGAATGTCTTTAAAATATTAAAGATAATCTTCCTTAGGTAGACATCTTCAAGAAGTTTTCTGTCTACTTAAATTTTTGAGAGGCAACTTTCAGTTTGGGCCTTGTCAATCTAGGTGGCAATACAGATGACCAAAAATCACCAGTTCTCAAAATTTTGAGTTGAAGATTGATCTGAAGAGACACAATCTTGTGATATGGTGTCCTTGGGGAACTCATAGTAGAGAAGTCTCATGAAGGAAGAATGCTGTATATGACTGAATACTTACTTGCAGATCACACCTGGAAGCAAGGAAGAATCAACTTTTAGGACTATGAGTGCCTCGTGAGCTCATGGCCACTCAGAGGTTGCAATTGTTCTGTAGTGCATTGAGATGATTGCAGTCTGAAATGTTAGATAACCAAGGTCATAAAAAATAGACAAGTGGATCATTACACTTGATCTGAGTATTTAATGCTTTGGCATCTAGTCTAGAAGTAATCTAATCTCATCTACGTCTAATTAGATACCAACGCTTTGGAAAGATGAGAACTTTTTACAATTTAACATTATGAAGTTCTATCAATTTGAAATTTGACATATGGTTTGCCCATCTTACACTCTTCAAGAAGAAAAAAAAATCTCCAATATTGCAGATTGACCTGAAAGGAAAGAGGCATAGTGGGAGATAATTGCTATCCTGGTGTTTCTTAGCGACTTTTTGGTTGAAATGCAATGCCAACATGTATGTTTGCTTTCCTAGCTGTCTTATCAATAATTTTCTACATTTTCTTCTAGTTTCATCAGCTAATTGTGCTGAACTATTTTCAAGCTCTAGTAACCACTGCAGTATGTGTGGCTGAAACAGTTTTTCCATTTTTCACTAGAGAAGATAGCCAGTACTGAAAGTGGGTGCTTAATGCTTTCTTCATAAGGCATTATATTCATGTTGCTGTTCATCATTTTACCTATTACCTGGTTTTGCGCAGGACAGAGCTGGCAAACAGATTGATGCAGTTCAATACTCTAGACTGAGGCAATGGTACGAGGTTGAGGAAACCTGCTAGAAGGCACAGGAAATAATACATCTGTGTTTTAAAGGTATGTGACTGCCAACTGTGATTAAAGTTCGAATTTATGGAGAATCGCATAGTGCTTGCTGCTCTTAGCTAAGCATGGCAGGTTTTACGCAGGTTTTTTCTGTTTCTGCTGCCCAGTAAGATGTGGATATTTGTTTCGGAGGAGGATGTTGGTGTCTAACTCTAACATTAGATACTGGTATGTGATGCATTGTTTATTGTGTTGTCTTGAAAAAGAAAGTGAGGCTGTGGAGAAATGAGCAGCCTCCTTCTGTCCAAGAGCATACAACAAAAGCACTTGACAATGCCTAATGTCCATTTATTTCCACGCGTAGTTTGAGACATTAGCTTTGATCTAAAAAATTCCTAAGTCAGCTTGGGACTTTTCACTGTGTTCTTATGAAACTACTGGAATGGCCAGGACAAGTGAGAGCATGAAAAGTGTAACTGTAGTTTGAAAACACAAAGAGCTGCCAGCTGAGAGTTTTCTGCAAAGGGTTCTCAAATTTGCAACCTGAATGCTTCCCTCACGAATAGGGATCCATTTAGGGGAGCAAAATACTGACATCCAGTGACGATGAATGTGGAGCGAAAGGTCTATTGCTTCAGCACTAGGCTTTTGCTACTTGGTAATGGGATGAGGGAAAAATGTTTTCCCTATCCTTTTAAGTGATTCCTTTGTTATAAGGCAAGGGAGCCTAGAACCTACAGCAGTACCTCTTCTGTCCTCTAATTCTGAGTAAAGAAAGTATGTTCAGAGCAGCTGTGTGCAAACACAAGGTCTCTGGACAGATGGCTTTCGCCTCTGGCAGCGTTTCCAAGGTCTGTGTGGATAACGGCAATCTAAAAACTCTTCTGCATTTGTTGTTTTGTTGGGTTTTTTTTGCAAGGAAGGTGAAGGAATTAGAAGTTTATTGCATATCGTTGGATGACAGCTGTGAGAACATTTTCCCTGCTCTTGCAGTTATCATTCATACAGAAAATAGGCTAGACATCATGTTTACCACACCCCAGACCAGACTTCTATAAATCAGTGGTACATGCTATGCAAATCTATTTTGAAAGCTGACAAGGAAGCATACCAAATCTCATTATATAGAGGTGGAAGGTGTTTATATTTCTTAAAGCAAAAGCATATAATACCTAATATTGGATCGTACAGTACCACATCTCTCAAAATGATGTAGGTCCTATTTTCCAGTGTTTTAAATTAACTGTCTACTCTCCTGACTATCAACTGTAATTTTTTAGTCCATTTTATATGACAGAACCAGTATTCAATTGATTAAGGTTTAATAGGAGAACATGCTGATCCATAGAAAGGAACACAAGGTCCTATTATGCTGTTTTTCGGGTAGAATATGAATTAGCTTTTTTTTTTTCTTTTCTTTTCTGGTAGATTCTATGTTCTCTGGATTCTGTGTCCAAGGCCTTATTATCTTAATTCTGGGGCAGGAGGAGGAAGGATGCTGCACACAGCCAGAGATACTCAAATCTTAGGTGACCTATAGAATCAACTGTAGGACTTAAAATATTTGGTTTTGTAAGTAAAAGCGTTGTATAATTTTTAGAATTATTTTTGTAATTTAAAAAAATAACTTACATAATAACTCTTGGTTTCATAAACTTTTGCTTGGTTTTTGTGGTAAAATTTTTTATGACTGTATGTCTTTGTAGCACAAACTGCTAGATCAGAGAGAGGCCTTAGGGGCTGGAAGTGAGGCTGAGGAAGAATTTAGGCACCTAAGCACAAGATTGTGTTTCGGGAAGGGGATGCCTGCACCTGAGACTGCTGCATGTCTGCAGAAGGGGTCAGAACCACACAGGTGTCAAACATCTGTGCATGACTCCAGCCTCAGCCCAACCAGAACCCAGAAATTAAGCTCTCCTGTGCTTCTGTTCCCAAGAGGGACCGATTCCCAAAGGCTTTGTAATAAAGCACTTAATGCACATGAAGGTGAGAATTACTGTATTTTGAAGCACAGGTGACAGAATCATAAAATCATAGAATGATTTGAGTTGGAAGGGACCTTAAAGACCATCCAGTTCCAGCCCCCCTGCCATGGGCAGGGACACCTCCCACCAGACCAGGTTGCTCAAAGCCCCATCCAGCTTGGCTGACATGTCTGGGCAGGGACACCTTCCACCAGACCAGACATCCACAGCTTCTCTGGGCAACCTCTGCCAGTGTCTCACCACCCTCACTGGGAAGAATTTCTTCCTAATATCTCATCTAAATCTTCCCTCTTCCAGTTTAAAGCCATTGCCCCTTGTCCTATCACTCCATGCCCGTGTAAAAAGTCCCTCCCCAGCTTTCTTGTCGGCCCCTTGAGGCACTGGAAGGCTGCTCTAAGGTCTCCCTGGAGCCTTCTCTTCTCCAGGCTGAACAACCCCAACTCTCTCAGCCTGTCCTCACTGGAGAGGTGCTCCAGCCCTCAGATCATCTTCGTAGCCCTACAAGGGGTCTATGATGTGTGTGTAGCAGCTGAGACCCATTCCATTTTTCCCTCCAAGCTGAGGCATGAGAGATGTTAAAACTTTATCTCCCATCTCCAAAGAAGGTGCAGTCACCTGCAGGCCATTGTGCGTGGCGCTCTTCTATTTTGTTCATTGAAACTCTGCTGTCATCTAGAGAAGAATTCAAAACTTCACGAGTGATCAAGCAAGTGCAACTGTAGGAAAGGCTCCCAAGGTACCTTCTCCAAACAGATGGTATTCCAAATTCTTTGTCTCTGCATCTAGAATTCTTTGTGTATATCTAATTATGGCGTAATATAAAATATGTAAAATCTTCAGCGGCAATGAGCACAGACATGAGCTCTCCTTCCAAAATGGCTTTGCTAACCATCACTTTAGAGAGTCGTGCTCATCCCATCTCCTCCAGTTCTAGTTTCTTGAATTTGCTGCACATTTACACTGGTTCAAGAAGAAAGATGGATGGTGAAAAAAGCATCTCTACCACTTCCCTTTTGGCTTGCTGGAAACATAGGCTTTAGTGCCCGTATCCTCTTTCTGGATTTACCTGAAATTTCACCAGAGAATTTTAATTAAAAATATACTTACAGGTTCATCAACTGTCAGCAATTTAGAATTGGAACAATCAAAATTTTCTCCTCATTTATATAAGGTACCTGATTTTTTCCTCTAAACTTCTGTTCTTGGGGAAAAAAAAATCTCTAATGTTCCTTCCCATAGCTTGGAAATGAGAGTTTAGAATACTCATTCCATTTAAGCCATGCCTTTGCTTAGGTACTGGGAGCACTGATCACAGAATATTGCAAAAAGCATAAAACATTTGGACTTGCCTGTTTCCCTTTGTTCTCTGTGGGAACAGTATGAATGGAGTACAGAAAGGATAATTCAAAAAACCCAGCAATAGTTTTTTTCAGTATCCTGAAGTACAGTTCAGGTCTCAGACTCTCTGTTAACCTTACCATACCTTTTTTTTTCTTTTAAAATTAATCACCTCTTGAGTCACAGGGGCATAAAACGGACTGTCGTTACTGGCTACCATTTTTGCTCCAAGGCAAATTGCTTCCATGTTTTACAGCAACCTGTTTCTGTGCTCTCAAGATCTACATTACAATTTGGGGGAAGCTGACTGTCCTACAGATCCTGTCTGTGGTATAGGCAAAAGCATTTTAATCTTTAAAAGTAGCTGCTGTACACAACTGCTCACTTTTTATTAACTCCATTTCAACTGCTTCTTTTGTGGGTAATTCTAGCACCGATGGACAGGAAAATTACAGCTAAGATGAAGGTTGTTTTTCATACAATGGCATTTTGGTTTGAGTTAGACTTTCATGTATTCTACAGCATGAGTTTGAAAGGACTCATATTTTGCCATTTCAGTGGTATTATTCTGAACCTAGATGGGCTAATAGTTTCGAACTGGCTTGTTGTGTATTATAGTTGCTAGTCTGGCCAACTGAAGAAAATGTAATTGTTCATGAGCTCGTGATTAGGGCCTGTAAGGCTAGGCATTGCGAATTGTAAGCTATAGATGTTGGTCTCCTATTCTGCTCTGAACAGGGCCTGATGGAGAGGGTACCCTTTAGGAAATGGAAGATGTGGTCTGAACCTCTTCATGCTCAAAAAAAGGGATTTCCATATTGGTTTCCCACATACTACAGGCCTACTTTCATTAATAAATATGTTGCACTGTGATTTAAAAAAACATAATAATAAGTCCTGCTCTATTCTTGGTAATAACATTTGTAAGTGCCAGCTCTTAGGAGAATGCTTTAGCCTCTGCTTCCTATACAGAGGAACGGTAGTTCGGGAACATAAACTCTGCAGAGGTAAAAGAATTTTGGATTTCTTAATCTGCATTTAGTCTTTCCTGTTAGTGTTAGATACTCTGTTGCTTCCAGGGTGGTATTACAGTACAGCTAAACTGAACCACATGCTGCAAAAACCAGACAGCTCTGTTTTCCCACCTCTGGTCCCTTCTTTAATCCATGTGCTCCAGTTTTCTCTCTTATGTCAGCACTGCTGCATATCTCGTCCTGCAGGGAAATGATTCCAATTTTCTGGCAAGCCGGCTCCATAAACTGCCTTACCACTGTGTAGCTCTGATGCTCCCAGGATATGGCACATTTACAGAGATTAAATATGTAGAAGGACAAGAGACCCAATGCATTCCTTATTTGCCAGAACTAGTGAATCATGTGAAGAGTGACTGAATAACAATCATTTCTTTGATATGACTTGTTTTGTTGTTTTTTTTTAATGTGGCAGCTCTTTGTTGTAGGAGTGTGCAGCTGCACTCTGGGGAAACCCATGGCAGCCTGCAGCTTAAGCATACAACATTTACATGAAGCAGGAGAAAATAAGTTAGAAAAAAAACCTTAAAAAATGGTATTTCTTTATATCCTTCTAAACTCTTGACATCCTCAGTGTAGAAAATTTTTGAGCTTTTTGCTCCTTTTTAAAATAAAGAGAATAATTTTGAGGTATGTATGATTAAGCAAATGTAATCCACTGTAACAATCTAAAATAAACTTCTAAATATAGTCTATGTCCTTTAAATTATCCAGACATTTAAGTTATCTGTTATGTGTCTTCATGCTAAGATGTGCTCTTTATTTTTTTTTTTAATGAAAGCCAGATGCCAGGTATCACAAAAACGCATGACTAACACTAAACAACTGTATTTTCCAAGGAAGGGGGCCATGCTCGTAAACAGATTTAATTTTTCAAACTGATTTGGGAAGAAATTAAAATCCTGCTATGAAAAGACTGGGTTAAATGTCATATTTGTTTAATTCACATGATTTACCTGGTTTCTTCCTAGGGAAGGTAACATGGCCAACCGATCAACGTGTGCATGACATTCTTTGTATGACAATTATTAGTCTTGTGCTGTTCTTTCATTTTTCTGAAGACAGGGCAGTGCCAGTCTGAAACAGGCACAGATCGCTGCGATGCTTATGGCTGTTCAGAAAGACAACCTTATTCAAGCCAAATTTTTAACCCAACTTCAGAAGGCATCCATGCAGGAGAGAAGAACTCTGATTTCCTCCAATACCAACCGATACCCACTGACACCCAGTGGGTGGGCCACAGGGAAATTAATTTGCCCCCACTTTCTGCCTGATCCTGCTTTCATGCTGCCCCCATTTATCTCCTACCTTAGGTCTAGGATTACTCCCTCAGTGGTCACTTCTATCGCCGTTCTCTGAAGGTCTCACAAAAACCTACATGCATTGGCCATGGGACTGGATGTGTTGAAAAAACAACATATTTTGAAAAAACAGTATCTCAATAATGTCTTTTTATATCAAATACCATTTTAAGAATTATTAAATGGCAGTGGATCATTTTTAAAGCCTAGAACATTCATGATATTTTCTGTTACACAAGTAAATCATTGACATGTTTGTTGATTTAATGTCCAAAATGGACTAACTTTATTTTAACACTTTATTTCAGTCTTACATTAGTAATAATGTATTCATTTATACACAAGTATTAAAGCATTAAAAGAGAATAATAGTAATGGGTAAAGAAGATTGTTTAAAATTTTCTACTTCTCCTTCACATAACGAGAGACCAGCAGATACGAAGCAGTTAAGACCGAATATTTCTAAC
>NW_009621159.1:0-999 GCF_000690535.1 Cariama cristata | reverse complement strand
GGCTACCCCCTCCTCATGTCTGCGGTGCGCCGTGCCGTTGCGGAGGTTTTTTAAGGTGTAAAACCTTTTCTCTGTGCCCGGTGCCAAGAGAGGTGATTTTGAGGGAGCCGGTGGTGGTCAGTGGAGTGCTAATTAATTAATTTCAGCCATTTCAGCCAGGTGCACTGATTGTTGGTTCTGATCTGACTCCAGTTTCTGGGCTGCACAAAGTTAGACCCAAGAAAATGATAAATGTTGGGTTCGGTGCCAAACGCCCATTCAATCTTAGCTAGCGTCTGAAAGGTTTGGGTTTTGATATTTTTTTTCCTCCTGAGCCAGTGGGTTCTTTCTTTGCTGTTTGGCTTGGAACAAACACTTTGGTCTTTCTTATCCATTGCACTGCAGTAAGAACTGCAGTCCTCTCCTGAGAGACTTGTAGTAAGTGATAAGGTTTGTATTTTTTTTTTTAAAAAAAAGAGAATTCACACCAATAAAATATTGCAAAGAGGATGGGAGTGATGCCAGTCCTGCGAACGTGTGTGCAGGGGACGATAACACATATGGGAAAGATCTGGGCTTGGAAGAGCAAATACTCCCCACAATTTGCAACTGCCAATGTCAGTCTTCCCTGGATGGGAGTTTGTTCCCTGGTTTATGTCTTTTTTTAACCTAGGTTTTATACTTTTTATACAGGAAAATCCTTGCTGTCTCTAGGTAGCTACTTGATGCCTTCTAGCAAATGCATATTTACTGTCACTAGAACTTCTCCATAGCTGCTCTTCACACATTTATTTCTCATTTTGGATCTGGGAGATTGCACTCTGTCCTGAGTTTTCGTGTTGCTGGCAGTTATCTTGGGGCCACATCCGTAACGGGAGAATTTCCTCCCTTCCGAACAGACTGTTCTGCTCATACTCATCAGGTGAAGAAAATGGCTTGGTTTGCACTGATGCTTCCTAGGAAAAGACCACAGCTAAAATGCAACAGCTAAGTTTACGAAGTACTCGGACGTCATGTTTT
>NW_009621158.1:0-3978 GCF_000690535.1 Cariama cristata | reverse complement strand
GCTCCTCCCCCGCCCGCCGCAGCCCCTCTGCATCTGTTAGGAAAGAGCCCGTTTTGCTACTGCTCGTAATCCCCATGAAAAGGTCTTGAGCTTGCCGCCTTCTAAGCGGTTCTGTGGAGAAAAGAAAATCGCATAAAGGTGCGGTTGAATTGTAGCAGTACAACTTCCTCACCGGCACAGACCGTTAGTACTGGTTGTGGAAACGCACTCTTAGTCAGCGGGTTTGTGTGCTTTTTGGGTAAAGCAGTTGGAAACCCGTTTAGTTTAGGATGTCACAGAGTGAAGTCATGTATGGTTTTGCAATATTTCTTTCAGTGGGAGCAGTGGTTTGTTAAGGTGTGGCAGTCGGCAGTTTAAAAATGTAAACCAGACTCTATTAGTACAGTACACTTGTGGTTCAGTCAGAAGTAAATTGTAAAAATACTAAGGTGACGTTTTAAATTATGACTGAAGTAGGAATTCACATATCTCGATGTACGACAGCATGTTATACAGCTGCACTGTCCAAAGTGATTGTGTAAAATGACACTTCTTAGCCAGATGACCTTTTCCCACAATATTCAGCTACGTGTGCTAACCTAGCTTGAGATACAATGCATGTGCCTGTGAGCACTTTATGTGTCAGGGTAGTTCCATGATATTCTGCAAAAAATAAGTAAGTATGTCTGGCTGGTGACAAGAGTGGATCCTTAATTAGTGTTTATCTAGTTCTGTCACTTTTTGGGTTTATATTAGACAAAATATGGACGCTTCTCTGCTATAAACAATTGGCAAGAATTTCTGTTTTTCTAAAGTTCCGGCACATTGCAAAGCCACCCTAGCTGCAGGGCTGAAATTAATTTTCATGATACATGAGAATGAATTTTAAGTATTCAACTGAAGTTGGGATTCTGCAACTTCTATTTTTGAAAGCATATGGAAAGCAGCCAGATAATTCAAGTGCAACTGAAGGCATGTTTGTCACTTATTCTTTGCACATAGAAAGGGCATATGCTGTCTGGTCTTAATGTGTCACTGTAATGCTGACATTATTGCACTTATGGTAACGGATGTGGTGTAAAAAAAAAAAGTACGCTTTAGAAAAGTAAGTCCACTTCTCCAGGAACTGGGCATTTGATATAGAAACAATAACTAGGGAAGTTGACAATGCTATTGTTGTAGAACTAGTATATTTGTTTCAAAGGTGGTACCTGAGAAGACTGAACTGTTAGTTAGTGTTGTATTTGTGATTAAAGAAAATATTTATGCAAGTATATATCTCAAGATTAAAAGAGTTGTTTCTTTCTTATTAAGCAGAAAGACACATTAATGCTTCTTTAAACGTGAAGTTAGCATGCAGATCTGTGGCTTATTCTTTTGCTTATGGCCCAGTGTAAGTTAGAGGTACTTGTTAGTAACATGCTCATTAAGGAAAAATAAGAAACCCCAAGAAACCAAAATGATAATAGAATGTTTTTCCCAGATAATATGAAGAACAGGATTCTAACATTTTCATTATATTAAAAAAAAAAAAAAGGCACAACTTCCCCTGTAGAGAGCTTTACATACATAACAGAGTCTACACTGGTTAGTATTATTTGCTACACATAAAATTGCAGTGTGAATTTACTGTATCATTGCAGTCTGCTAGTAACTTGTGATGTACGTTACTTCCCTTGCTGTAGCAGTGAACACTGAAATGGTTTGAGGCTAAGTGGGGACTGGAGATTGATTAATAGTAAGTGTCGGCATGGAACATCACCTACAGCTACAGACAGCACAGAATTACTGTATGGTTTATCCTAGGAGTTGAGAGAGAGAGATGAGAGAATAGTGAAAGCTGGCAAACCCTTAAGAAAGGCAGCGGAACTGGAAAACTGGTAAAAAAGAGGAGGGCAAAATGGGAGAGTGAAAGTCACTGTGGGACCTTGTGAGGAGGACAGGAGGTCAGGGCAGGCATCAGTAAATACAGTAATGATTTTGTAGGGAACAGCAGTTTGCAGCAGCCTTTGGAAATGAATGCATAATTCGATTGGCTGATATTTAAGCAGGTAAGCCACAAGAAATGTAGTACTGTGTAATAGCAGTGGCCCATCGAAATGGCTTGTATGAAGTACCTAAGAATGAGTTGTAATAAATAAAATTTGAATTAAAAATACATGCATTAGTGCTTTGGAGCATCAGGAAAGAGTTAAAGTCATGCTGAATAGGCAGATGTCAGTGATGTCAATGCAAAGGGTAGCTGTTTTATATGTAGACGGCTATCACCAGTGTCTGGAGGATATTAAAATAAAAGTATTTTTGCAGGGGTCATTTCCTGCAAAATTTCAGGAGAGTTGGTTAGTCTTAGGATTCTTCACTCAAAACCAAGGATAACATACATCTTTTGTTTAGTCTGCTTAGATTTTAATACCCTTGGGCAAATATTGGAGGTTTATGACTCCTATTAACACAGTATTGAGCAGTCCATGCTTTTCAGCATATCCATACTCCCAACACCCTATGGAGAGAGAATCATTGTTCTCGTCATTCAACAGATAAGAAACTGAAGGAGCATCTCTATATTGCTCAGCTTAGACCGTCTTCCTCATTTTGTAATTGTACAGTTCTCAACCTAGTGGGGTTCCAGACTGAATTCCAGTCTGAACTGAGTTCCTTACATGGAAGTTCATGTTTTATTTTTGATAACCATTATTGATTTCTATACTAGGAATTCATGGTTGGGTAGATTTATGTCATAGTTAAAACAAATTAATTCAGAGGAAGTTCTCAGACTACATAGGTCAGTGTACATACACACAAATGTCCTTCTTACCCATACTGCTGACCATAAAGTACTGCTATGTGGCCAATAAGGGTATTGGCTAAACACCAGTATTAGATTCTTGCCATTTCTAGCTGCTCCTTTTTATGATACAAATGCTCTTCTTTTATATACACTGCAGCATCACACCAAACACACCACTCACAATGCTACCTACAATCACCTAATATTTCCTCCTAACTGATCCTGTATTAATTTCCATGGCAACAGGAAGATAATCTCAGGAGCATGAAACCTCACAGATTTAACTACATTTGCTCCCTTTGTTTTACATATTACCAAAGCAAGAACCCATTTATGATAGGAGGAATGTGGAATAAATACTGACAATACTATCATGTCTGTTGTGGAGATACTGAAACTGAACTGCAGACAGTTATATGTAATCCTCTGTCTCTAAACAGGGCTGAGCTAGCAAAAGCAGAAAGCAAAGCAAACTGTTGCAGTAGCCTCCTGTCTTAGCAGGCTTTGGCAGTACGATAGTACTGAAGCAAAACTATAAGTAAAAATTTTCCCTATGCAAATCAACCACAAGCCCACTTCTTTTAACCCTAAGGTGGTTTGCACATTTCACTGAGGAACCTCCCCACTACTTCCTTGTTAGTTCTTAAGGAGGTGAATACAGCCTAGCCTAGTAAGGCACACCAGAACAGGATGAAGTGCATCTTCTGCTGTGTTTACAGACACAGGGTTCATTTAGTTCTGGTTAATGGTCTTTTAATTTTGATGTGTTAACACGAACTACTGATCGGCTAAACCAGATGAACAAGATTGATGTCTGCGTGTGCATATGTAGACCAGTCTTAAAAAGACGGTGTTTGAAGGTCTGGTATGTTGGTTTATGGTGATTTTTTTAGCCAAATGTGGTAATAGACATGACATAAAGAAGAGTAAATGGATGTTACTGTTTCCCCATAGGCTTGTTTTTAGGAAATGCTGGGAGTAGGCCAGGTTCCCCACGTCTTTCATCACAGCAGAACATTAAAACCGCTTTAGAGACCGTTCCCCTTAGGGCACGCAAAGCCGGTAAGTCCCGTAGGCCAGGTGGAACAAAATAACATCTCTTACAGGTTGACCTGCTCTGCTGGGCAAGGAAGAGCGCAAGAGCGGACAGGGAGGACGGTGCTTCCACCTTTTCTGAGCGAACCGGGCTCCCCGGAGTGCGTGCGGCGTTG
>NW_009621157.1:0-896 GCF_000690535.1 Cariama cristata | reverse complement strand
CCCCTGACCTCCCCCCTTACCCACAATGCCCTGGGCTACCCCCTGACCCTTGACACCCCCCCATTACCCACAATGCCTCGAGCATCCAGGTTTTATTCCTCCAAGCGGAGGTGGGGGAGCAGGTGATGACATCACACCCAGGTCAGGACCTGTGACATCACACCCAGCTCGTGACATCAGCCCCACAGTGGCGCTGCCCAGCAGCAGCACAGGGCTGCACAGGAGTGACATCACAGCCCCGGCAGGGTGACCTCATGACCACAAAAGGATGATGTCAAGCCAAAGTCATGCCCCCAGAGTGACATCACAGCCAAGCGGTGATGTCATGGCCTTGCAGCTGGGACGTGCTGCAGTCACTGTGATGTCATGCCCGTGCTGTGATGATGTCATTTGGGGGCAGGGGAGAGCGTGGCCATGACTGGGCACTGATGGCCACATCAGCGGCTTTGGTGATGTCATTGGCTGTGCTGATGTCATCGATGATGCTGTTGGCCATGCTGGTGATGCTGGGGATGTCATTGGCTCTGCTGGTGCCATTGGTGATGTCATCGGCCATGCTGGTGCCATTGGTGATGCTGTTGACAATGTTGATTCCGTTGATGGTGTTGGCGGCCATGCTGGCGGCGTTGGTGATGTCATTGACCACGCTGGTCTTGTCGATGAGGTCACAGGCCACATCAATGCTGTTGGTGATGGCGTTGGCTGTGCTGGTGCCACGGGTGACGCTGTTGTTGATTTCATTGGCCACGCTGATGCTGGTGGTGATGTCATTGGCCGTGCTGATGCTGGTGGTGATGGCACCGGCCACGCTGGTCTTGTTGATGAGGTCATTGGCCACGTCAATGCCGTCAGTGATGTCACCGGCCACGCCGATGCCGTTGGTGATGCCATCGGAG
>NW_009621156.1:407-1912 GCF_000690535.1 Cariama cristata | reverse complement strand
AAGCTGGGCTTGGCAGTGCCTGCTGCCAGCAGGTTTGCTGAGCTGATCCCTCTTCAGCGCTGCAACGACCGCCGGGATTTAAACTAACAACATGGGGTGGAAGCATCTCCAGCTCGGCGCAGGGGCTTGGGTGGGAGGGAGGGTGAAATGGGGTGAAAGCAGCTCCAGCTCAGCTCACGGCCGTGCTTTCGCCCTGTTTCACCCACCCGAGCCCCAGGCTGGGAAGGTGCCAGGTGCAGTAGATCCGGGAGTAAAAACCGATAACCCCAGCCAGCAACCGGCTTCCCTTCTCCAGCCACAGCTGGGCAACGTTCAGCGCTGCAGGGTGACATTTATGCTCTTGCTCAGAGACTAAAAAGCCAATGGTCTGATGATGTTCATCCAACAAAATTACTCCTAGAAACAGTGTGCTGACTAAAATGAATCATGTTCAATGGTAGCATGAGCGTTTCTCTTACGCAGAGATGTTCAGTGCTCCTACGTGCTGGTGAGTACCTGTCTTCGCCCTGCGTGGGGTTGTGTCTCGGCTCTCAGGAGATGGTTGTGTTGGAGGTCCCTGGTTTCAAGGCAGATTTCAGGGAGGGTGACCGGTAACCACTGCCATGATCCAGAAGGGGTAGGGAATTGCATTCGCTGGAGGCAAACCTTACGGGAGCCAGCCAAGATTTCCTTCTATACAGGAAATAATTTAGCAGCACAGTGGTAGTTATTGCTGTATTTGTAAGCAGGAAGGTAATTCCAGGCTTTACTCACACGGTTATGGCGTTATCCTTGAGGTGCACTGGGTGGCTTTGTTCATCAGCCCCATCCTTCATCATCATCATCGTCATCCACCTGCGCTGATCCTTGCCCAAACTGCTGGAGTGTGCAGGTCCCGGGGGTCCAGCAGAGCCGGCCTCCGGCTGCTCCAGCACGGTTCAGTCGGCAAACACCGGGGAGGCTCTGGCAACCAGCTGAAGGTTTGCTGGGAAGTGCCACTGCCGCAGAGTTTGCAAACCTCTTGATGTGCCACGGTCGAGCAAGAGTGCACGACAGGGCACAGCTGGAGGTGGGGAAAACACGGTGCTCCTGACCCGCAGGGGGGTGAGGAGCCTCGCCGCTGCTCGCCCTCCTGCCCTGCCGGCCAAAGCGAAAGCTCTGGGTGCGTTTGGAAGTAAGTGGCACACAACTGGGCATGGTAGGTTGGTTGTAGCTGTCCTGTTGTTAATAGTTAATCAGTCTGCTCTGTATTGCAAAGCGTATGGGCATGGGAGGGAATTGCCAGCGAAGCAAACCCCTTAACTTGGAGTTGCGTTTCTGGCGTTCAGCCTCTGAGGAAACGCTCTCCAGGTTTTCCTGGAGAGCTCATTACAGAGACAATAAAGGCCCGTGATAAATAGGATGCAACTGTTATTAACACACGGTCCCTAGAAACTGGTCTAAAACACTCGGCACTTGGACAATAAAATTGTGTCCTTGATTTGTGCAGTAGCGTGTTCCCTCCCGTTGCCACGGCTACGGCATCC
>NW_009621156.1:0-309 GCF_000690535.1 Cariama cristata | reverse complement strand
GAAAGCCCCCCCCCCCCCCCCGCCGTATCCGCATCCATTTTACGAAGTATTCCCTTTTCTTCTCACCTCCTTTCCCAAATACTGTGGTTAACGTGGGCGGAATACCCTTCCTCAAGGCAAAGCTCGTGCTGGCGTTGCGTGCCACCGCCCTGCTGGGCAAGGAGAGCTCTCTCCGAAGGGGACAATTTACAGCAAATTGGAGCGTTTGCCTTTGTTTAAAAATCTGCGTATGTGGAAGCGGGTGGTGGGGAGGGGGTTGGGTACCAGAAGGCCCCCTCTTCACCAGCCCCTGCAGCAGAGGCAAGGGCG
>NW_009621155.1:6039-7418 GCF_000690535.1 Cariama cristata | reverse complement strand
AAATACCAACCATTAATACTATCCTCTTAACTTTCTCCAATTCTGTGTTTGCACAGTATTTAAAGAGGAGGTAAGTTGCTTATGAACAGGGAGTCCTAGCAGTGCAGAAGGCTGTTAGCTCTAGAGGGAGATTAACTCCTCAAGAACTCCTTTTTCTGGTGTTATGCATGAAAGTTGCTGTGAGGTAGGACTTGGGAGTTGGACCATTATTTTATGGAGCCATGAACAGAGAGAAAAGATGCAGAACTTTCAGACATGAAATGAGTCTATTGAGAGCACTGGGGCTATATGACTTGCTGATTTATCTGAGTAGGCAAACAAATCAGAAAATATTAAAAGAATGGTGCTGATCAATAAAAATAAAAACATGTTTTTGTTCTTGCTGAGATCGGGGAGGGAAAATCCACCCTTAGAATACAGATTGCCTTGGTTTGGAATACTTGTAAAGAAAAAAGGTTATAGCTGGGCAGGTTGACAGAGGTGGTGGAAGTGGTGTCCCCTTTCATATATGGCTTAGGCTTTCAAGAACTCTCCAAAGCAGCAGATGCTTAAGTTACATTTCTTTGACTTAGACAGAAAGTGAATTAGTATTTGAGTCTCACATTACTTGAGCAAGAGCTCTAGGCAGTTGAGGGACTTGGGCTGTGCTTCCCTCAAGTCTCTTGGTTGACGCTGATGCTTTTGTCTAAAAGACTTCATCACCGAGACAAACTGCAGGAGAAATATTCTTTACCTGGTGGTCAGATTACTCTTTTGAATGGTGGGATTATCTCTACCTCATTCCCTGGCAGGTTCCAGTTCCATATCTGGTGAAAGTTTAATTATATTTACAAAATGAAATGGCACTAACAAGACACTGAGAGCATAGAATGCCAAAGTCCTTTTATGGGAGGTAGGAGATACATGTTAAACTGGAGGGGCAGAACTTAGCAAGCCTCTCACAGCCTGAACAAGTGATCTGAACTCCTCCAGTGAAAGGGAGGCATTAATCTTTCCTATGATGCTGTTTGGATCTCACCTCAAAATTGACACTAGAATTTCTGAGAGGTTCTGTGAAATCACACTTTGAAACATGTATGTTATCCAACAGTATAAAAACAACATCAAACTAAGCCACCCAAAAGGCACAATCAAATCTTCATTAAAAATAAGGCCACTTCATTTTTAGGGGTTTCTCATAGCTTAGTGTCCTTGTGTAGTTACAGTCTAAATATACCTGCAAGCAAACCTTTCCCTCAGTGTCTCGGAATGAGTCAGTACCTCAAGCTTCTCCTGGGCTGGACCTTACCGCAACTCCTTGTTTCTGCAGACAGACTGCATTATATAAGGCTGAGAGTGATGCATAAGAAAAACAAAATTATATTGTTAATAGATGTCTA